>NW_006760403.1:429621-578397 GCF_000271605.1 Fomitiporia mediterranea MF3/22
GTGAGCTTACACTTGTTGACTTATCTTTCCTCTTCTTTTTGTTGACAACTGACTTCTTCCAGGCACCTGCCAATGTTAAATCTGGATGATGTTTAGACACCTTCTTCTCCTTTTCCTTGATTTCACCCACACATTGTTTTACAGTGCCTGGTTCAACTGACAAAGATCTGGGTGTTAGTGAATGTTTAACAGTGTAGCTTTGTGTCTGAGCCTTTATGTAATTCTTTGATTTTAACAAGCATAGTGAGAGTGCCCCCAAACTCTCTCTTATTGAGACATCAAGTGAGTGTCTGCCTTATATACTATATAGTAAAGTCTAATAGTCTGAGACATTCTAAGTATAGTAACTCTACATAAGGCAATTGGGGATTTCCTAATCTAGAGCACAATCTAATACTCTCCTTCAAACATTAATTAAGAACTAAGACTGTATGCCTAATAGTTCAATTAGATGCTTGATCTGTAGGACATGGAGAGCTTTTGTAAGAATGTCTGCTAATTGGTTCTACAATTGGACATAGTATACATTAATGTAATTGTTTTGAATGTAACATTGTACAAAGTCTTTTTGTAAATTAAGGTGTTTAGTACAAGCATTGTACATTATTTTGTTAGACTTTACAGTCTTTATTACACCTGTGTTATTGTAATAAATTGTAATGGGTGCTAATTCAGTCTGTAGTACTTCTTCAGCAAATTGTTTGAGCCAAATAGCTTCTTGAGTAGTATACACCAGTACTTGTAACTCAGCTTTGTAAACAGATAGTAGTACTAGGTTTTACTGTTTGCTTGACCAGGATATGGTTGATTTAGCTAATTGAAAGACATAACCATTTATTACTTTATGTCCTTCTGTCATTTGTTTGTCTGTATCACAATAGCCTTGTAGTTTTAAAGTGTTTGTACTTCTAAGTTGAAGCTAGTAATTTGTTGTATATTTTAAATATGTAAAGTAATGTTTCACTACTTTGTAGTAATGTGTTTAGAGCTTTTGTAGGTAGTACACTAATTGCCCAGTAATATAAGATATGTTTGGCTGTGTACAATCCACAACATATCTTAACAATCCTACCATATTCATGTATAGTATTGTTTCATTATTACTTTTGTTTGTATTATACATATTGTTTGTATTGTTGGATAGATCTATTCTAAGAGTAATAAGCATTTGTAGTGCCTTTTCGTTTTCAAAGTGGTAATATTTGATTATACTTTCAATATAATACTTTTACTGTAAGCTAATTGTTTGTTAAGGTCTATCTTAGCTTATTTCAATACTAAGTAACTAATGTATTTTGTTACTGTCTGTAAATACAACATATTGTCTTAATGCATGTTTAAATACTGTTATTATAGTAATAGTTTTACTAATAATTGTAATATTGTTAATATATATAAATGTTATAAGAATCATTTTGTTATTTTGTTTCTTATAAAATACAGTGTGATTGTAATTAGCTTGTTCTAATCCAATCTTAAGTAGTAGTTTAGTAATCTTCTTATACTATTGTCTACCTGCTTGTTTCAATCTGTATAATACTTTATTTAAATGTAATACCTGTTTAGGTTTAATATCTGTAAGTAGCTTGCCTAGCAGTAGTTTCACATAAATAAGTTTGTCCTCATTTAGTTCTCTGTAAAGATATACAGATTTTACATCTATCTAATATATTTCATAGTTCTTAGATACTACCCAAGATAACAATAATTGTACTGTTGATAGTTTTGTTACTAGGGCAAATAAGTTGTTAGAATAGAAGTCTATTCTATTCTTTTGAGTGTATCCTTACACTACAAATTGTACTTTGTATTTGTTTATTTAGCTGTTAGCCAGTCTTTTAATTTTATAGACAAATTTTGTTCCAATTATATTTGTATTCATAAGGGGGATAGTATATATCTATGTGTTTTATTGTTGAAGTGACTGTATTTCATCCTTTATAACTTTAATCTACTATTCTTTGTCTATACATGTTATAGCATTGTAATACATTAATAGATTGCTATAGATTTTATTAAGGAATTTGTTAAATTCTGTTAGATACATAGTTAGGTTTATATCATCTTTGTAATTTTATCATTGTTTAATGTATCATCATTATAATTATTCTCCCCTTCAATCCTAAACATTAGTTTGTCTATGAATTGTACATTGTGTTTGACAGTAACTTTATTATTATGACACACTAAGTGACCTTTACTGTTAGTATTATAACCTAACTATCATACATATTGGCCTCTAGGTTATAGTTTATGTGTTTGTTTGTTTTGTATGATACAATATGTACTAAATTCTTATATGTTATCTATTTGATAATGCTTGTTATACTGTTTGTAATATGGTGTTATGAAATTAATAACAACTCTTAGCATTCTGTTATGAATAAACATTTAATATTGTACCACATATACCTAGAATTTTATAAGTAACTTTGCTAATAACAGACATGTATGTACACTGTTAAAGATAGTCTTATGTATATGTTCTATAACTCTGTTCTGTTATAGTGTATTATATACTGTTAATCTGTGTATTGTTCCTTGACTTTTAATATACATAATAAAGTCTTTACTTAGGAACACTGTATTGTTATCACTTTGAAGAGTTTTAACTCTTATACTGTATTGTGTAAAGAGTCTTGTTGTATACTTTACATATTCAGTAAAAGTATTGCTTTTATACTGTATAGGTAGTATAGTTACCCATTGTGTAGTATTGTCTACAATAGTAAAAAGATATTCATACTTGTTGTAAGCTTGTACTAGAGTAGGTCCTCAAATATTAATGTGGAGATGATCTCTATAACATTGTACAAAAGGTGTAGTTTGTATTTTTAGTATTTCATTGTGTTGTATGTTTGCTTTAATACAATCTGTACACTGTGCATTTTTATTGTCTGTTATCCTTTAACTTATAATCTCAGGATACTCTTGTATGAGTTTGTACAAGTAATCAAAATTAATATGACTTATTTGTTAATGTAAATCAACAATAGTGATTGTATTAATAGATCATTTATTATGATGAGAAACTATTATATACAAGTTATTTTGTACATGTATTTTACCAATCTTTGTATGAGTAAAGGAATAAATAATACATTCATTGTTTGTTTTTGTTAAAACATATCCTACTTTACATAATAGTACTTTACTAACAAGTGTGAAGTTCAGATTGGGATGATAGTATACATTTTATAGTGAAATCATGTTCACCTTAGTATGCTCATTGTCTTTATCTTATAGTTTTACATTAAATGTTATTACTCTACTTTTACTAAGTGTGAATAATAATTTATTCATAATTGTAACATTTATTAGGGTTGAGTTCTGAATGTTTGTAAGACAGAACAAGTATAGAGTAGTGTGTACATTTGTGCCAGAGTCTAATATATTAACACAATGTATTAGTCTAGTATTATTACAATGTATTGTATTGATACATATGTTTGGATTGTACTTAAAGTCCTTAATAACTTCTTTTGTTTTGTTAAATGAGTTTATAAAGTTGTTTACTTGTATAACACTATCCTCTTGTACTTTGAATACTGAGAATATGTTAGATTCAGCAGATAGAGCAGATTCAGCAGATAAAGTAGATTAAACAAGTAAGCTACTAGAGTTTAATACTAAGGCTTCTACAATTATAGACTCTAGCATTAGTGTTTTATTAACATCTTTAATGAATACCATTTTGTTATTGTCTCTAATGAATACTACTGTATTAAGTACAGGTTGAGACAATATAGTAGTAGTAGTAGAAGTAGTAACTGTTTACTTATACTTTTTCTTTCAAGCTTCTATTGTTTTGCTTGTTAGAGGATTTTGACAGTCTTTTAACATATGCCTGTACTTATTACAATTGTAGCATTTAACTTTACTATAAGGCTTTGTTTTGCTTTTAGCTACACTTTTGCCTTTTGTTTGTAGGCTGTCTTGTTCAGTATCTTGTTTTGTTTAAGAGTACTAAGAATAATACTTAGTATATATGTTTTACAATTTGTGTATTAACTTAGCTAGTGTCAGAATGTCTTTCTGAGCTACTGTAACTGTTAGTAGTTGATTATAATAGGTAATCTGTCTGTCTAGCATTGTTACTACCTATCTATACTTATAAGGAGTAGTAAGGTTAATTGTTAAGATGTATGTATTATTATTAGAGACTTTATTATGTACAGACAACTGTTTGTAGATTTGTTCAATGTTGTCTAACATCTTATCAAACTGTAATACATACTCTTTAACTGTAAACAACATAGATATGTCTACAGTATGTGTCATTATTGTTTGAACATTGTATTGTTCAGAAAGTACCTTTATAAGACTTCTAACACTTGTATACATTGTAAAGTTTGTATAAATTGTATTAGTTATTGTTTTCATTATACAATAATACAAAACATTACTTGTATGTATACTAGCATCATTAGAGGAAGGGGGATTGTACTCTAGGTAGTCTGAGAGCATTATAGTAGTGAGTGTACTGTGTATACATAAGTACTATATCTTGTATCCCTTTACACTAGCCAACTTTTCTGTTCCCTTAAAGAACTTTATAATGTTAGAGTCCTTCATTATAGTGTTAACAAAAGTATACATTGTAGCAACATTGTAATAGGTTTAGTAGGAGGGGAAGGTCTAGGGCTTGGTGTGCTAGTAGGAGGCAAAGGTGTTCTGTAAGAGCAAGTATGTAGGAGTATTTAATAGGTACTAAGGCTCATAACCTTTTAACAAGTATAGTAGGAGTGCCCCCAAACTCTCTCTTAATGAGACATCAAGCAAGTGTCTGCCTTATATACTACATAGTGAAGTCCAATAGTCTGAGACATTCTAAGTGTAGTAACTCTACATAAGGCAATTAGGGATTTCCTAATCCAGAGTGCAATCTAATATTTGATGATGATACTCTTAGTGTGTCAGGGAATCCATCAGCATCCTCAATTTCCTTCACCTCGTTCGCTTCTACCACCTCATCATTGGGTACTAATTCTGGTGAAACAGTTCCAGTATGCGGAGACCGAATCTTCCTTTCCAACTTAGAATCGTCAATAGAAATGACTTCTTGCGAAAGTGACGTAGGCCTCATAGAAAGCGGAGCCACTGGTTTATTTCGTAAGGATGATTTGCTAAATCTCAAACGAGGACCATCCGCAGCGTTTCGTAATGAGCCTGTACCAGCCGGAACAGTGGAAGTGATCGCGCGTGGCTCTTTAAACGATGACGATTCTCCACGCTTCGGATCCTTTATGAAAAACTTCGACCTAGCCTCGAGTTCATCAAATCCACCTCCAGAAATCCTCCGTTTCTTCGGCGGAGGTGCATCTGTTATTGTCATGCGCGCAATCGGTTTCCAGTCAACCCTAAGGAATCTCGTAAATGTCGACCGCTATGTGGGGCTGGCACTTGGTTAGGTCTCCGCTACAATACGGATTATCAAATAATTATACACACATAAGTCAATGATTCAATCAATACACAAGATGTAAATAATAGACTCACCACGCTTTGGCCGCCTGGCGTCGGAATCGTAGTAGGTTTGCTACTCCACTCGATGTTATTTCCCATGTCATAAGATCGTGGCGCGTTGTGTAGTTCACCAGCTCTAAGCACATAACGCATCAGCATCAATGCATCATAGTTATAACAACAACATTGGGCGTGAAGCCTACTTGTGAGCTTGCAAAACTGTTGAGAGGGAGAACTTAAGGGGGGCATGCATAGACAAGGGGTGAGGTGACGATTGACTGCTCAGTGTCTCTCGTCCTTATATTGTATGTATTCTAACTGAGACATTATGAAGTCATCGTCTCGTGGTTTGTCTGTTGATGAACTAATCATCTCATAATACTCCCCTTCAAACTCTTACTAGTCTGAGTAAACTGGTAAGATGTTTGACTTGTGGTACATGTAGTGCTTTAGTTAATATATCTGCTTGTTGATTGTTTGTCTGTATGTATTTTGCATTTATGTACTCTAACTCAATGTAGCATTTAATAAAATCTTTCTTATGATCTAAATGCTTTGTTTGTTCCGAATATTTGAGTTTGTCCAATGTAACTGTTTGTATAACAGTATTGTTATTACAATAGATATTAATTGGTGCATCAGAGACCTGCAGAATCTCTTCAGCTAAATGTGTAAGTGTGATTGCTTCCTGTGTTCCTCTTGTAAGAGCTATTAATTTAGCTTCATATGTCAAATTTGCCACCAGTGTTTGTCTTTTACTTGACCACGAAACTAATGAATTGCTCAAGTAAAATGTATATCCTGATATTGTACAATGCCCTTCTTGCATCATACTGTCTGTGTCTGTATAACTGTTCAATATTGATTGATTTGTGCTACTGAGTTGGAGCCAGACATTACTCATAGTTTTTAAGTACATGTAACAATGTTTAAGTGCTAGATAATACTCCATACTAGGGTCATTAAAGTATTTTGCTAACTGATTTGTTGCAAATGCTATATCTGGCTGTGTACAGTCTGCAATGTATCTAAGTGTACTAACCATGTTCATGTATAGTATATCAGACATTTGTTTTCTATTGTTATTAGTTTGCAATACTGTTTTTAATTGTGTACCAGGCTGTATGAGTGTTTGTACACTTTGTTTGTTTGTAAGTTTGTAATGTTCTATTATACTATTAATATAATGTGTCTGACACATCCTGATGAATCTATACTCTCTGTTGTGTTGAATCTCTATACTAAGTAGTTAGTGTAATTTGCTACTGTCTGTATATTGTAAATGACATACAATAGATTGTTTTATTATTACAATAGTATTATTATTCTTTGCCACAATAGTAATATTGTTGACATGTACAAATAATATGGCTACAGTTATTTCTTTCTTCTTTGTAAAGAATATAGTGTTATCATGTTTGGATTTTGTTAATCTGCATTTAAGTAGTATATTAGATAGCATTTTATACCATCTTCTACCAGCTTGTTTTAATCCATATAGTGCTTTTTGTAATTGTAATATTTGTCCATTCTGTAATCTGTCTATTAAGTTACCTGGAGGAGGTTTAACATATATTTCTTTGTCTTCCATCAATTGTCTATACAGATATACTGATTTTATATCTATCTGATGTATTTCATAATTATTAGATACTGCCCATACTAATATTAATCATACTGTAGATAGTCTAGCAGTAGGAGCAAATAAATTGTCTGTATGATAGTCAAGACTGTTAATCTGATAGTTTCCTTAAACTACTAATTGTGCTTTATATTTTTCTATACTATTATCAGTGTATTGCTTTATTTTATAGACAAATTGTGTTCCAATAATGTTAATATTATTACATAGATTTGTGATTTCCCATGTATTATGATTTTCTAATTGTTTTATTTTGTCTTTCATAGCTGTAATCCATGAATCACAATCTAGACATTAGATTGCTTCATAAAATGAAGTTGGATCCAATTGTATTTCACTTATTTTAGTATTAAATTCTGTTAAATGAATGGCAATATTATCTTCATCCTTTTCACTAAGTACATACATGTGTTTCATTATGTATTTATTCTCCATGTGTTGTTTAAGCTTGATAGCACATTCTGTCAGTTTCTGTTTCTGTTCTGATCAATGTAATTTAGGTTCTACTTCTTTTTCAGTTAATTTAACTTTGTTGTCCATTAAGTCTGTTGGTTCTGCTGCTTTTCCTTTTTTGTTAGGATCAGTATTGTCTGTATCATTGTTGTCTGTTCTTGTTATTCTATTGTCTGTTTTGTTATTTTTAATTATTAAATGCTTGTTTGTATTGTTGTTTGTATTGTCTATTTTCTCCCCTTCAATTTGAGGAGGTTTACCTTTGAGAAATTGAATATTTCGTTTGATGGTAATTTTATTATTGTGCCAAGTTTTATAGCCTTTACTTTCATTGTCTAATCCTATCTAACAAGCAATGATACCTTACTGTTGTATTTTTGTAGGATTTTTGTTGCAAATGATAATATATTGACCAAATTTGTATATATTATCAATTGTTCTGTGTGTTCTGTAATGTTTGTAATGTAGAGTATTATAATTTAAAGTAGCACACAGTGTTCTATTATAAATATAAGTAATATGAATTACTACTTCAGCCCATAATGTAAACAGTAGTTTAGTAAATGTTAGATATGCTCTTACACCTCTAAATATAGTTTTATGTGTTTGTTCTGCTATTCTGTTCTGTTGTAGAGTATGATGTACTGTTAATCTTTGTTTTGTTCCTTATGAATCTAAATATTGTTGGAAATCTTTACTAAGGAATACAGTATCATTATTACTTTGTAAAAGCTTTATTTTAACTCTGTACTGTGTAAATATTTTAGTTGTCCATCATACATATTATGTATATACATTGGATTTTGTTTGTAATTTGAGTATTATGCACCAACAAGTAGAATTGTCTACAATTGTTAATAAGTAGTGTATGTTCTTATATGTGTACAGTTTAATAGGACTAATGATATTAATATGAATAAGATCTCCAAATTGATTTGCAAGAGGAGATTGATGTAGTTTTAGTATTAGTGTACATTCAATATTTGCTTTTATACATTCAATACATTCTTTTTCTTTGTAGTTTGTTATTTTAGTTGATAGTACACTTGGTTGTGTCTTTAATAATTGTTTAATATAATTGTAACTTATGTGTCTGAGGCATTTATGTATATTATAAATAGATAGTTTGTTCATTGTTTTTAATAAATGATTATTGTACAAAATATACAAGTTATTTCTCAATTGTATATGTCTGATGTATTTGTTACATGGTAATGTTATAGTACAATTATCATTTGTAAACATAAAAGAATAACCTTCCCTACATAGTAGTGCTTGACTTATGAGGGAAAAGGTCATTTGTAGATAGTAATAAATGTTTTGTAATGTTATAATACTTTTTTCTTGTATATTCTTCAGGATTTTGATACACATAGATCCAGCTCGATTAAGAGTCATTGTTGACCTATTTGTAATAGTTACAATTGTAGGAGTTATGTTGTGTACATCTATTAATTAAAATAGATAAGGAGTAGTATGTATTAATACACTAGAATTGAGTAAATCTATTGTTTGTGTATAGGATTTCTTGTTAGCTATGATTGTATTTGTAAATATGTTAGTTATTATAAGATAATTAGTTCATCAACAGACAAACCACAAGACAATGACTTTATAATGTCTCAGTTAGAATACATACAATATAAGGATGAGAGACACTGAGTAGTCAATTGTCACCTCACCCCTTGTCTATGTATGCCCCCCTTAAGTTCTCCCTCTCAACAGGTTATAAGCCTTGAGCTCCCTGTATACATACATCTACTATACACTCTAAACTCTTTACTTGCATACATTTGTACACATTTGTATTATGGTTCCCCTATATACAGATACACACTGTAAACTAGCTAATGTACCTAAATACTTTGGTCAAAACATTACAATACTTAAGACTGAAGCAAACTACAAGATGTGGTACTACTGTATTGTTTCTAGTGTTGTAGCTACATACTTTGAACACTTACTAAAGGATGAACTGTAGAACAAAGCTGAGAGGGAGATGACTAAGACTATTCATACATACATAGTCAATAACATTGCTGACACAATATTGGCAAACTATATACACTTTGATATGTCTATCCCTCAGTTAATGAAAGCACTTAAAGAACACTTTAACCCTTAGACAGTATGTAAAAAGGCTATCAACAAATCAGTACTGTTTATTTGTAGAGACTATGTAAAACATTTTGGACATACATTAGACAGACTTGAGGAAGCATACACAACTCTGTCTACTAATAGTGATCCACCACACAACTCTACATACAAAGCAGCAATATTGCTTGCCACTCCTGAGCAATATACACACATAGTAAATATGATAATACAATCTACTGATGCCCAAAACAAAGGCAAACCAGTCAATGAACATAAGAAAGTTGAACTGAAG
This sequence comes from Fomitiporia mediterranea MF3/22, assembly GCF_000271605.1. Lineage (NCBI taxonomy): Eukaryota > Fungi > Basidiomycota > Agaricomycetes > Hymenochaetales > Hymenochaetaceae > Fomitiporia > Fomitiporia mediterranea. The sequence goes on from NW_006760403.1 coordinate 439,575, forward strand.
CAACTAATCCTTGTATTACAGAACACCTACAATAATTACTGTACTAAACAAGCACAAGATTCTAATGATTGGACAAAGAATAATGTACACATTAATACAATGTATAAAGCTAATAAGTAGAGGAAATTCAATCTGCCAAATCTGTTCAATCCGACAAAAGTAAAATGTTTCAATTGTGGAAAAACAAAAACAAACACACCTCTTTGTTCCTCAAGCACTTGAACTACTATCTGGCCCACAGAGCTCTCTAAGCTGCTTATGATCGTTGGTCATCATATGGATACTCTGCCAGAGGTTAATATGCGGCAGAAAAACGAACGTCACGAGATCCACAGACACGTCCGAGCGAGAGTATGAGTCCGAGTGGAAGCCCTGCCCTTGATGATTTATGAAGGAATGCAGGATGCACTGTTGGTGGTAGATGTAGAAGAATGGATAGTGAGCTAAGTGACACCCTTCTAGAGGTCTAATAAGGAGTGCACTCGGGCGTCTTCCGCTAATCAATCTGACAAATTGAGTAATGTTTACCAGTCTAACTAAGAACATTTATTTATTCGAATTTCAAAACCATATACAGTAAAATATGTCATAACACATTAAAATTTTCTGTGACAAAAATTGAGTTTGCCTGCTAGAATTGTATGTGAAAATGCACAAAGCACATAATGCATTAGGTTTGGTCTTCTCCCAACATCATGTGTTATGACATCATACTGTAATGTATTAGATCCAGTCTTCTCCTAATAATACACATTATAACATATTTTACTGTATGTATTGCTTGTCTAATTTTCTTCTTCTTATGGTTGAATACTACTGTGAAAAATGTTATGATACATGCTTTTGTACAATACATTGAGCTGACCCATAACAGAATTGGAATTGCCTACAAAAAATCTATGAGATAATGTATAAAGCATATAAATGCACTGATTTTGGTCTTGTCCCAGCATTATGTGTTTTGTCATATTTTACTGTATCCTCTAAATGTGTATCCCAGATAACTATGAGCACCTCCAAAAACATTCTACTCAAGGACACACGTCTCTGTCCATTTCCTCCTCTAACTCCATCCTAACGCTTCCACTCTGTCTCTTCACAGTCTCTTCCGATCTTGTCTCAGCACTACCTCGACCATCACCACCGTGTTCACGCTCCACAGCCACACACAACTCCTCGTAAATCGACCCATTCTTTAAGGTCCTCATCGTATTCAACACTGCAAACAGCCAAAGCAGGAGCGTCCAAACCGCATATATCGACCCCCATACACGTAAGATATGTGAATCGAGTGTGTTAGAGAGTTGGATCGTTAAGTTTGCATAGACACCCTGAGTTAGAGAGAAAAAAAATTAGATCAAGTTGATTGTAGGGTGTAAAGGAGGAGTCAGGACGCACATTAGGGAAAATCATCCCCCAAAACGTCACCTTAAACGGTAACCTCTTCCACTCCCTCATCAAAACCAACACATCTCCCAGTGCTCCAAATCCGAAAGTGACCCATGCGGTTGCAAGGCACCATAATGTGAAGCTGATTAGCCAGGCAACGGCGTATATGACGTAGCTTGAGTTGACGTTCGTGAATACATTGATGTTCGATGCATCGGATCCGGAGGTATTGCTGACAGGAAGGTATGGAACAGGAAACACCTTGCTGGATACCTGTCCCAGAATGAGAAAACAAAATCCCGCCTGTCCGAGTGGGCCTAGAGGTAAGAACACGCTGAATATCGATAAACCTCCAGGTAGCTTATACACCGCCAATCTTAACAAATATATCGTTATCACAGCGAGAGCGAAGGTGATGCCCATCGTTACGAGCATCATGCATATTGCCAGTGTGAGGTATATGTGTGATGCGATGAAGGGAGAAGGGGAGGAGAGTGCGATGGGTATGAGGGCTTGTGCGACTACTCCGCCTGTTGAGGCGACGACGATTATCGTTACGACGGGTAGTAGCCAGACCATTGTCATTCGTGAGAGGTCGTGCGTTTGGCGAGTGAACCTGTCCATAATAGTTATTAGCGTATTTGAGTATAGTAATACATTACATTGTATTTTAACTGAGGATGTGAATTGATACCACTCACATAATATGCAACTGTCCAAAGAAAATAGCAACCGCAACCACTACATCAGCCCACCAAAGTGCCCAAAGGACATACACGAAGGCCCTTCCACCCCAATTAAAATACTCATGCACGATACCCGTAGCAGAAATAATAACCGTTGCGAACCCCATCGGCGCACAGCCAAGGAACTGACTTTGCGTAGGGTGTCGAAGCATAGCCATCCACATTCCGCGAAATAGGACATAGCGGAGGATGGTTAGAGTGGTGATGACAGTAAAGAATATCAGGTTTAAGATGAGGAATGCTAGTGCAACGGATTGGAGTGCGAGGTTATTCGTGCCATACGGGAAGGAGTGGAAAAGGATTGTAATTGCGCCTGTTCCTAGAGACTAGCAGGATGGGTGAAACGAGAGGTTGTTGAGAGGTTATTGACGCATACCCATTACCGCGGCGTGCCATGCAGGAGTAAAGTGCCTAAAGAAATTTTTTAAGTTAGTTGAACGGGTGCCATAAGATGAATGAAGATACTGGAACTCGCCGGACACATTCTTTGAACGAGAGAGCCTTTGCAGGAGTGCCATGGAGAAGATGATGCATGAAGGCCAGTCGACCGCCGGAATGATCACGGAAGAAAAGACCGCATTCATTGTGTTATTTTTTACTTTGGGCACGTTGCCCGGCTGACTATGCATGTGCAATTCGAAGCCGCCTCCGCTTGAAAAGTGCATCCAGTTGAGAAAAATACGTGCCGTACGCCATAGATTTGGTATATCAGATCAGATAAACTTAGAGGAATGCAGGGGCCCGAGTATGGTGCCGAGTTCCCAGCATGGACGAGAGGAGAAAGCGACTAAAATATTCACTGTGCTTTATTTGGATGGGACGGCACTGTCTCGGGAATAATGAATGGTGACGCCCCAGTTCGCTGGCCTCCGTCCGTTCGTCGCATTCTTCCCATGTCGTTCTCCCCGCCATCTATCCTTCATCCCCGCCTTTTGTAAAGTGCTATCGCCCCCACAGTGTCGGCCATGAGTTCAGTTTCTTCATCCTCAACCTCTTCTGTGCTCTCTACCGCCGCGTCTTCACTGACGTCACTCGCACTCGCTAACTCTACCGCGCTCATCCAACCAACGAGTGACTTTTTCACAAACAGTTTCCCTCAGACAGCGTCCTTTGGCGCAGCAAGCACCAGTAGTGCCAGCAATAATGACGACGATGGAAATAATAACAATAATAATAACACACTAGCCGCATCGTCGTCTCTGTACCTGTACGTGTCGAATCAGTCTGTTTCATGCTTATTTCATCCGTCATCCCATCACCTGCACCGCCCGAGACGTCCGACTCAGACTCTTTGACACACACACTCTCCCACCATCCTCTTCATCTTACCACTCCCTTCCTCTGCTGACTCGATTACACACCTACACCTATACTGACTGACTTCCCTTCCATCATCGCTCTACTCATACCCGCACGCCCTCAATCGACCAAATTAATTAACTATTACATGGCATGGCCTCTCTTCTCATCAACAGCTTCACTTTCCTCGCGACCCTCCTCCTTCTCCTCGCAATCTCCTGTGCTATCGTAATCCGCTCATTCATTATCCGACGCCGTTTCCATCGGCGAGTCCAAGAAGCACTCGCAGATGGTTCCGTGCTCCCACCCCATGCTCCCGGCCCCGGCGGTTTCGGCGGCATCGGCGGGGGACGAAGACGCGATTTTGGCGAGAAGCCAAAGTTATGGGATGCACATCTCAGACCTCCCGCGCCGCTGTCGTCGTCCCTTTCTTCTGAGTTGCGGTGGGAGAACATAAAGGTACGTATGCGTCCACTACGTTACGTTGCCTGTTGCCTTACCGACCACGTCCATGTCTAACGTAACGTATGAAACCACACGTAGCCTGTCTCGGCCAGGATCCTCTCCGACAAACTCTCTGGAGCTGGCAAACGACGCGTAACTTCCTCGACTACCACACCTCCCCGTACGGGAGGCTTCCTCCAGACGGCTTCGTTAGGACTCGTCAATGGACATGGCCGATCTTGGCGACCGCGATTCCTTCCTCGGCCAGGTCCTCCACAATCACCTTCAGCGATGACGACGCCCCCAGCGCAACCTCCAACCATCTCCGCGCCCATCCCTCCTTCCACTTCCACTTCCTCATCCCCATCCTCTCCGGCCGAACAAAGAGCAGAATCGAACTCAGAAGACGCCCATCTCCAGATTCACGTCCTCATCGCTATGCCATCTCCTTATCGTCCTCGCTCATGGCTCTCTTCCTCTTCCTCATCACAATCCTCTTCTTCGACGAATGTAGATGCATCTCCGTTGAAAGGCAAAACACGAACACCGTATCCCACAGTTTACGATAACGAAGATGAGGAAGAAGAGTTACCTGATGTTGCGTTTGGTGTGACGGAGGTACCGTGGAAAGTCGCTCTTCCTAACTCTCCCGCTGCCCAAAGTCAAAATCCAAGTCAAAATCGGGGTGAATCGGGGTTTAGTAACGGTGGTGCAGGTAATGTTGGTGGTGAACCTTCACGAGGGCATGTATAGGATCGTAGGGTCATAGTACTACTCCGGACATTTATTGTGTATCAGTATCTTATGCTCATTCATTCGGACATTGGACGCGTTCAAGCAAACACGCAACATGAATACATCTCTTCTGATGGATTAAACATCCAAATAAATGAGCATACAAAATTTATACAAACCATTCAAGCACATATACGTAATCGACGAGTATTAATTAACTGACAATCTACCTCGACTCAACTCGAAGGTAACTTCTCAGCCTCCTCCCTCGCCCTTCTCCGACTCCCCATCATCAAATCAACGTAATCTGCTCCTCCTAATATATGTTCCTTCATATCATCACTGGATTGATTTCGGCGTGAGGAAGAACTGTTGACTGCTGCTGCTGCTGCTTTCTGCTTCAACGTCGATCGCCGTTTCGAGTTTACAGTACTATTTGCCAGAGTGGTTTTTGGAGGATTCGATGCTGAAGCTGATGCTGACGTTCTTGAAGGTGGTGGAGGTATCGATTGGACACCAGCAGGTTTAGAAGAGAGCGTTTGGGACGTGCTTGATGCAGTTTTTTTCTGTTCAGTTCAAGGAAGGCATAAGTTATTATCCAGACTCAAGTAGGGAAATAGGGAAAATATATTGAATTATTGATTATGAAAGACATACGACGCGTTTGTGCACTTTCGCACTTCGACCCATCCCTGTTGTGCAATCCCTGCCCTTTTATTTCTTATGGAGGGCCTGAAGTTCGTATGGATAGTGGGATTATTGTAAGAGGGAAAGATGATAGACAAGACTCAAAGTGTGTTTCTGTTCAAGTTGCTTCCGCGAACTACGAAAAGCTGTATACATCACGTGCATAGAGATGATTGATGAATTAATATGCAGTTTGTGGTTAGAAAGTTATTGCTCTCATCTCCAGATTCTCCACCATGCCACCATCCAATCTTCCTGAGGCATCGAAAATTATCACGCCGAGGGGGAATGAATATCCAATCGCGGAACGCTTACCACCCGAGATACTCGCACACATCTTCAAAATCGGGACGCATATGAAGAAGGCGTTCCGGATGTGAGATACAGATTGGGCAGACTACGACAACTACCTTTTCCAGCGTGTGTGTCGCATGTGTGTCGACTCTGGACGTATTGCGATCGATGTGCTTTCACTATGGACAAACCTCGACTTTATGGAGTGTCGTCCTTTCGAGACGAGCAAGATGTGGCTCGAGCGTTCGAAGAAGGCCCGGTTGGATCTCGTCATTGATCTGACGCCAATTGAGGATAACAGTGACTTGGATAAATTACTCCTCTTTTATTTCTTGTAAGATGTATGGCTATTACACCCGTTTGCATAAATAATGAGACTTTTCGATTTTGAGCGACGTGATGTAATGTAAGAAATCACATGATTTTTTAGACTTAGAGGAAATTTGTGGGCACAAGATAGCGAATGAGACACGTTGTGCCAGTGTCTATGCATATATTTTGAGCTGCTACAATCATGGGTAACTGCTGCATCAGTAGAGACCTCAAAATCTGCTGTCTAAGACTGTATGACCTCAATATTCTAAGCTTGGACGACATTCTAAACTGTGTGAGATTCTCTCGGGCTACTTTTTTTCACATTTGCAAACTCTGGGAAGAAACAGGCAATGTCATTCGCCCAACAACTGCTCAGCACAATAGTAGCAGAGGAGAAGCGACTTTGATAGAAGTAAGACATTATAGCACAATAGAATAGCAATAGACAGGTTGAAAAGTTAGGGACAGGTAGCAGGAGGTAGACTGTATGCACAGACGCTGGCACGACGCGTCTCATTCACTCTGTCTCGTGCTTGCTATTTTCCTCGCTAAGTTTAAAAAATCATGTGATTTCTTACTTTTCTTCACTTCGCTCAAAATCAGAAAGTCTCATTATATATGCAAACGGCTGTAAGATTATGCTAAGACAGAGAGCTGGTAGACAAGTCTCGGCTTCTCTTCTGAGTCTTCAAGCTGCTTTTGGCGAACAGCTGTCTGTATCACGTGCACGAAATTGATTAACAAAATATGCATGTGGTAGTTCGGTTGCCATCTTACATTTTTTCTTATCATAGTGCCAACTCATCACAGAACGGCCACTGCTCTTGCCCCCACCATGCCACCATCCAATCCCCCGGACGCATCCAAAAATCCACAACATATCGCGCCGAAAGGAGATAAACGTTCAATCGTAGAACTCTTACCGCTCGAGGTAATTGAATATATCTTCGAAATTGGGACGCGTGCAGAAAGGGAGGGAAAACGCTGGCGCAGACCACCTTTTCCAGAGCGTGTGTCGCATGTATGTCGACGCTGGAGAAGTATTGCGATCGACATGTCTATACTATGGACAAAACTCAGCTTTACCGAGGATCGTCCTTCCGAGAAGAAAAAGGTGTGGCTTGAACGGACGAAGAAGGCCCCTTTGGATCTATCTATTGACTGGTTTCCAGTTGAGGACGGAATTGATGTGGTTAATACTGAGGATCAAGGCGATGAAAACCAGGAAGATCGAAGTGACATGGCTGAACGACACTTTGACCGCACCTTAGACTTGATAATCCCTCATGTCTCTCGCTGGCGTTCTTTCCACCTCGTAGTGAATCGATACAAATTCATGCATTCAGCACTGGAACGCCTAGGAAAGTGCCCGACAGATCCCGGCGCACCAATTCTCCAGACATTGTTTCTCTGCTGCTCTGGAAACGCTGACGAGTTCGCTCCGGCGGAGTATTTCGAACGTTATTTTCCATTTGGAGGGCACGCGCCGATGCTCACTCGAGTTGATTTTAAACGAGTTCACATAGACTGGAAGCTGCTTATCCCTCCCTTAGAACGATGTGCGCTTTCGTCATTATATTCAACACCAACTTTCACAACCAACCTCACCGATCTCAATTTCGCTTACCACTCGCGGGACGTCCGACCTTCTTACGAAGAGTTCATAACCATACTCCGATGCGCACCGAACCTATCCTCTCTCGAATTCTGCATTTCCTCACCAGCTCCCCGCCAGCAAGGACCCGTTGCACAACCGATATTCCTACCTAAATTGCGAAAACTTCATCTCATGTGGATTGGAGAGGAAGATGCATGCGCAATATTACGTACGTTCTATGCTCCGGCCTTAAGGAATATCACCCTCTACTTTGACCGGGAGAGCTATGATGCGTTTGTACGCCAACTAGCAGCTCCAATGCCGTTACCGAATCCACAATCGCCCAATTTCAGGGATCTCATTTTCCTTCCACCGTCACCAGGCGATGATCCAAATTCATCGTCGTTACCAGAAGAAGGAGAGGAGAGCGGACGCTTCGTCGACCCTAGAGAGCCAAAATCCATCCTACACAATGTAACTGAAGTGACCCTCTTGTGTATAGACTGCTTAACAGACGGTCCACAACACTTCTACTCCGCGAGCCCTAACCTTAAACGACTCTCCCTCAAGATGAACAACCTCCCTCTGGAGTTCTTTTCTGTCTTCATGGAAGATCCTGCTGTCCCAGGCTGTCAAGGTGGCGGTAGCAACACCAGTCTTTCTCTTTCCTCAACCACAAGCGCCGCCGATCTAATGACTCCGCCCGGAACACCACTCTGCAAGCGCCTCGAATCACTAGACATCACCGGCATCCCGGCTTGCCAACTCATCCCATTTGTCAGAAAGCGCAAAGCTCAGGGTATCCCTATACGAGAGTTGATTATCAGGATTGAGCCAGGAGCCACTGTGACGGGAGACGAGGAGAGTTGGCTGATCGCGAACGTTAAGACTGTCAAAATTGTTGATAGCTTTGATTTCAGATTGCTTCATGGATTTTAGAATGCTTCATGACTGGGAGGGAAGGGTAAGATTCGATGGGCGAAACTTAGAGATCAATCAAAGTATGGACATGATATAATATTGCTGTATTTACTTGGCTGTACTTACAACTTGCACGTAGCTTATCGTGATTTAGAACCAAAATACATGGACCATTCTCCTCCACATTGCAAGACATGCTCAAAATGTATTAAATTGGCTTGTTTAGAAATGCTACAATTGCACAATAAAACTGGGCCTCTTCCTCATCAAGATCCTTGTTGACGTTGACAGAAGCAGAATCATTGTCCCCACTGAAAGGTAAAACACAAACTCCGTGCCCTATTCACAATAACGAGGACGAGGAAGAAGAGTTGCCTGATGCTGCGTTTGGTGTGGCGGAGGTGCCGTATACAGTTTCTGTCCCTCCCAATCAAAGTCAAACCCGAAGTCGAGGTGAGGCTGGAAGTAGTCAGTTTATTGGTAATGTAGTTGGTGTGGGTGTGATTGGTGAACCTTCACGAGGGACTCTATAGGATCGGAATACCAATTCGGACACTTATTGTGTATTAATATTTTATCCTCATTCACTCGGACATTTGGACGACTTCCTCTTTTCCAGTGTGTAAATTTAAAATTGTGAACCCCACTAACAGATAGACAAAAGCTGAGAGATAAATTACTAGTACATTGAATGCACTGGAATAATGGCGTTATGTTGCTAACATGTATAAGTCATTGAGTACGTTGCGAGGTACAACAGCTCACAACTCACCTTCCTCAGCATAAGAAAGATAATTTTCAATATTACAGTAGTAACTTCTCTCAGCTCGACCCAACTCAACCCAAGGGTAACTTCCCAGCCTCCTCCCTTGCCCACCTCCGACTCCCCATCATCAGATCAACGTGATCTGCTCCTCCAAATACATGTCCCTTCGTATTCGTATTATTACCTGGTTGATTTTGGTGTGAGGGAGAACTCTTGACTGCTACTGTTGCTTTCTGCTTCAACCTTGATCAGCGTTTCAAAGTCGCAGCCCCTTTTGTTTGGGCTGACAATGACGTTCTTGAAGGAGGTGGAGGTATTGACTAGATAGTAACAGCAGATTTAGAAGTGTATGATTGGGATGTGCTCGACGCAGTTTTTTTCTGTTCAATTCAAAGAAGTTATTAGTCATTATCTAGACTCGAGTAGAGAAATAGGGAAGTATATATTGAATTATTGATGTTGAAGGACATACGACTCGATTGTGCACCTTTGCGCTTTGACCCTCTCTGTGTGCTATTTCTGCCCTTATTTAAATTTCTTTTTTGTGAGGGTTTGAAATTTGTATGGGTAATATGATTATTGTAAGAGGGAGAGAGCGTAGGCAAATCTGGGGTTCTGTTCACGTTCAAGTTGCTTCCACGAAATGCTCTTTGCATCACGTGCACAAAGATTATTGACAATTTGACAAAGTTTGCATCCGGTTGTGCTGTAACTGTTACCATCTTCACATTCTTCTTCTCGTAGTGCCAACTCGTCACAGAAAAGCTACTGCTCTCGCCTCCACCATGCTGCCATTCAGTCCCTCAGAGGCATCCAAAAATCCACGACAAGTTGCGCCGAAAGGAGACAAACATCCAATCGTAGAACTCTTGCCGGTCGAGGTAATTGAGTATATCTTCGAAACTGGGACACGTGCAGAAGGGGCGGACAAAGGCTGGGACGGCGTTCGGAATGACAAGCATGGCTTGAACAGACCGCGAAAATCACTTTTCCCAGTGCGTGTGTCACATGTGTGTCGACGCTGGAGACGTATTGCGATCGATGTGCCTTCACTATGGACAAGGCTCGACTTTATGGAGCCTCGTCCTTTCGAGAAGAGCAAGGTGTGGCTTGAACGGTCGAAGCGGGCCCCATTGGATCTGTCTATTGACTTGTACACAGTCGAGGACGGAATTGACGTAGATGATACTGACTCTCAATATGACGATACTGACTCTTGGGATGACGATATTGACTCTTGGGATGACGATAACCAGGGATATCAATGTCGAAATGACTTAGCTGTACAAGACATTGACTGCATCTTAGACTTGATAATCCCCCATGTCTCTCGATGGCGTACTTTCAGGCTCTCAATGCGCTTCTACAAGCACGCATATTCAACGCTTATACGCCTAGGAAAATGTCCAGCGGATCCCGGCGCGCCAATACTCCAGGCATTCGCTCTCTATTATAACAATAGTGGTTCTAGCTCCCGGTTCCCCAATCTTGAACATAAACTTCCATTTGGGGGGCATGCGCCGATGCTTACGCAAGCTGTATTTCATGGAATTGATATAGACTGGAAGCTTCTTATCCCTCCTTCAGAACGATCTGCGATTTCGTCATTATATTCAATACCGACTTTCACAACCAACCTCACAGATCTCGATTTCAATTACCACTCGGGGGACGTCCGACCTTCTTACGAGGAGTTCATAACCATACTCCGATGCGCACCGAATCTAGCCTCTCTCAAATTCCATTGTTCCTCACCAGCTCCTCGCCAGCAAGGACTCGTTGCACAACCGATATTCCTACCTAACTTGCGATATCTTCGTCTCCGAGAGATTGAAAAAGAAGATGCATGCGCATTATTGCGTATGTTCTATGCTCCGGTCCTAAAAAGTATCTCCCTCAGCCTTGGCGAGGAGGTGTATGATGCATTTATACGCCAATTAGCAGCTCCAATGCCATTACCGGATCCGCAGTCACCCGGTTTTAGGGACCTCATTTTCCTTCCATCGTCATCAGGCGATGTTCCAGATTCATTGTCGTTATCAGAAGAAGGAGAGGAGGCCGGACGCTTCGTAGACTCTAGAGAGCTCAAATCCATCCTACACAATGTAACTGAAGTGAACCTCACTTGTATAACCTGCTCAACAGACAGCCCACAACGCTTCTACTCCGCGTGCCATAACCTTAAACGTCTCAGCCTCGATATGATTTGCATCCCTCTGGAGTTCTTTTCCGTCTTCATGAAAGACCATGCTATCCCAGGTTGTCAGGGTGGCGGTAGCAACGCCAGTCTTTCTCTTTCCTCCACCACAAGCTCTGTCGATCTAATGACTCAGCCCGGAACACCACTCTGCAAACACCTCGAATCATTATCGATCACGGGAATTTCGGGTAAACAACTAATTGCATTTGTCAAAAAGCGTAAAGCACAGGGTATACCTTTACAAGAGTTGCATTACTGTCTAACGTGGAAAGACATTGCGACGACGACGGAAAAGGAGAGAAGGTTGCTGAAAAGGTGGCTGATTGCGAACGTCAGGAGTGTCAAGATTGTTGGTCTTAGATTAAAAGGGGGTTGATGACGAAGGAGAAGGGAAGATGCGATGGACGAAATTTAGAGATCAATCAAAGTATGGGCATGATATTGTACCACTGTATTTTCTTAAGTGTACTCACTTACAGCCTACATATAATCCATCAATTTTTTAAACCAGAGTTATATGGGCCATTCTCCTTCACATTGTGTAACATGCTTGACTTGAAAGGCATTAAGTCAACTTGTTTAGAAGTAATGTAATTGTACAATTAAACTGTGCCTCTTCCTTATTGAGATCCTTGTCAACAGAAGCAGAATCATAGCCTCCACTGAAAGGCAAAACATGGACTCTGTGTCCTGTTTACAAGAACAGAGACAAGGAAGATATATAATGTTATATTTGGTGTGACAGGGTTGCTGTGGAAAGTTTCTGTCCCTCCTGACCAAAGTCAAAACCGAAGTCGAGGTGAGGCTGGAAGTAGTCAGTTTATTAGTAATGTAGTTGGTGTGGGTGTGGTTGGTGAACCTTCACAAAGGACTGTATCAGATCAGAATACCAATTTAGACACTTATTGTGTATTAATATTTTATCCTCATTCACTCGGACATTTAGACGACCTCCTCTTTTCCAGTGTGTAAATTTAAAATTGTGAACCCCACTAACAGATAGACAAAAGCTGAGAGATATATTAGGACATTGAATGCACTGGAGTAATGGCATTATGCTGCTAGCATGTACAAATCAATGAGTATGTTGCAAGGTACAATGGCTCACAACTCACCTTCCTCAGCATAAAAAAGATAATTTTCAATATTACAGTAGTAACTTCTCTCAGCTCGACCCAACTCAACCCAAGGGTAGCCTCCTCCCTTGCCCACCTCCGACTCCCCATCATCAGATCAACGTGATCTGCCCCTCCAAATACATGTCCCTTCGTATTCGTATTATCACCTGGTTGATTTTGGTGAGTTTTTTTTTTTGACTGCTTCTGTTCCTTTGTATTGCTTAAAGTCATTGATTTCATTCTGTCCGATTACAGTAATGATGTGCACGTGGCGTGCATATAGGTCATCACTTGCAGTTTGACTTTGTTTACGCGCTTCACCTTTCTCCTTTCCACAATGCCGACTCGTCATAAGAAAGTAGTTACTTTCATCCCGACAGTACCACCACCCAATCCCCCGGTGACATCTAAAAATCCAAGATACATACCACCAGAAGGAGACAAATGTCCAATCGAGGAACTTTTACCACCGGAAGTACTCGCATACATCTTCGAAATTGGAACGCGTGCGGAGGAGGCGGACGAAAGCTGGGACGTGGAGGAAGACGATGGGGATGAGGATTACGAGGACGTCGATGACAGCGATGATGATGATGACGATGAATTTAGCGAATTTGGCGATGGGCGATTACCTGGATCCTTTAGCCTTGGAAGAGTCAAACTCATGAATGGAGATGACGACGTTCCGGATGGGAAACACAAGTCGGACAAACCACAACAGCTACCTTTCCCGGTACGTATGTCGCATGTATGTCGACGCTGGCGACGTATTGCAATCAATATGCCTTCACTTTGGACAACACTCGACTTTGCTGAGCCTCGTCCCTTCGAGAAGAGCAGGGTGTGGCTCGAGCGTTCAAAGCAGGCTCCCCTAAACCTGGTTATTGACCTTTCAGTTTTCGATGATGAAAGTGATTCGGATACTGATTTTCAGGACGACGGGGAGGACCGCGAACTCGTCAAGGACAGGCAACTCTCATTGGACCTCAATTACATCTTAGACTTGATAATCCCTCATGTCTCTCGGTGGCGTACTTTCGAGCTCTCAGTAACCTTATACAAACACATATACTTAGCGCTGAAACGCCTGGAAAAATGTCCGGCGGACCCTGGTGCGCCACTTCTAGAGACATTCGCTCTCTTTTGCCACGAAGACAGTGACGACTTCGACGCTGATAGCTTTGTTTTCGAGGAGTATCGAGAACATATCTTGCCGTTTGGAGGGAATGCGCCGAAGCTCATAGAAGCTGGACTTTGGGGTGTTCACATAGATTGGAAACTACTTATACCACTCTCGGAACGATCTGCACTTTCTTCATTATATTCAACACCAACTGCCACGACCAACTTAACAGATCTCGAATTCGCTTACCACTCACGGGACGTCCGACCTCCTTACGAAGAGTTCATAACCATACTCCGATGCGCACCAAATCTTACTTCCCTCAAGCTCTCTGGCTCCGGACCAGCTCCTCGCCAGCACGGCCCTGCCGCACAATCATTATTCCTACCCAACTTGCGATATCTGCAACTCGGGTTTCTTGAAGAGGACTATGCGTGCGCGTTGTTGCGCTTATTCTATGCTCCAGCCCTGAAAGGCATCTGCCTCGACTTTGACGAGGGGATCTACAATGCGTTTATACGACAACTGGCAGCTCCGATGCCACTACCGGATCCACAACCGCCCAACTTTAGAGATTGTATCTTCGTTCCGTCGTCACCGGGCAGTAATCCTAATTCCTTGTCGTTACCAGAAGAGGAAGGGAAAGACGGACGCTACATAGACCCTACAAAGCCAAAATCTATCCTCCACAACATTATCGAAGCCAAACTAAGCGGCATACCCTGCTCAGCAGAAATCCCACAGCATTTTTACTCTGCAAGCCCTCTCCTCAAACGTCTTTACCTCAATATGAACTACCTACCTCCCGAGTTCTTCTCCGTCCTCACGGCAGTTCCCACCCGCACTGATTCAACAACAACTCAGCCCGTAACACCACTCTGCAAATACCTCGAATCACTTACCATCTCAGGTATTTCGGGTAACGAACTCGTTGCATTCGTCAAGAAACGCAAATCCCTCGGTGTTCCCATCCGCGAATTGAACATTGACGAGACGGACATTGTGACGGACGAAGAAGAAAGTTGGTTGATCGCGAATGTGGGTAGTGTCGAGTTCGTTGAGATCAGTGACGATGAGCTGGTTGATCTGGAGGTGGAAGATGCGGATGAGGGTGAAGGTGAAGGAGGGGAAGCGGGACAGGGACAAGGCCAGGGAGTGGGAGAGTCGATGGACGAAACGTAGAAACTTGAGTCTAGTCGAAGTTATTGGCTTAACATCATATTACTGTATTTACTCAAGCATACTAACAGCTTACACATAGCATATCATTGTTTATAAAATCAACAACATAGACCGCACTCCTGCATATACAACGTGCTTAGAATATATTATCAGTTCGTATACTACGAACAGTACCATTACACCAGCCAAAATCGCTGAAGTCTGAGTTGGCGATCTGGATTTACGAATGCATACAAATTATAAAGATTCACTGGTCTTGTGGTTATGATTTCTGTCTAACATATTTCTTGGTCTTCACAGAAGGTTCCTGGTTCGATTCCAGGGTGAATCACTGAGACTGATGGATACCCCTTTTTTGCCTTGCTGATTCTACTTTCTACATTTCGAAAATACCATTACAAACATCCAGCTAAAAAAAAAAGCTAGGCAGAAATTTCAACCAACGACAATAAAACTAGAGTTTTACTGTCACAGAAATACTGCACTGTACCCCATCAAGAAAGGTTTTTTACTAAATGTCAGTCTATGTTAACACTATTTTGATGTTCATGCACACAAGTATGTATCTAGCGGCTCTTTCACTTTGACGGGTGCCTAAGGATCAACCGTGATATCAATTCGTATAGATCGTTTCATCAGAAAGCTAAATTAACCAACACAGCGAAAATAGCACATGCAACAAAAGGCAACATGGCATATCTAGTTTACGTAGCGAAGCAAAAGAATACGACGTAGCCAAATGAAAGGAAAGAAAGCAACAGGCGTCCACGGTGACTAACGATTGAACAAAACACAAGCTAAGGGACATGCAGGAGATGAAACTTGAGTGTCCGTAGACGAGTAAGGGTGTGCGAAAGGAAATATTACACAGGCGGGACAAAGGAGATGATTGCATACCGCACTATGAGATATTGTAACAGTGTAAGGGCGGAGGGGGGTAGTCCGAATCATTCGATTCATTGAATAGTCCAGGAGGAATCCGATTCCGGGTGTAACAACAAATTCGTAGAGTGGGAGATAGCGTCGGCGAATCATGTATTGTCCGTCATAAGATCGACACGTCAACTAAGAAATGGATATGTGATGATGATGAAGGTATGGGGATGAAGGGTAAGAGAAAAGGGAGTCAATGTCGTGGGTAAATGCAGAAGGCTGACGCAGACGTCGTTGCGATTAGGGAATATGGGGATGATGATGCAGAAGTTCAATTTGTCTTTATAATCTCCGAGAAACTTTAACACCCGTCAAACAAAGAATTACGCGGGAAGGTATAGCCAGCTTGAGCCCAAGTAGTCAGGTTGGGGTTCGAGTAAGCATTGATATGGCTGTAGGTGAAGGGAAATGAGTACGTGACTCAAATTTGTCCAATCTGAAATCAGGACTAGACTCACTTATTAATATAGTCCGCCGTCGGCCGTCTCTTTGGGTCGCAGCCCGTGTTCTGGACGCCCTGCCTCTGGTAAACACGGATCCAGTCAACGTACATCGAGACGGGGAACTTGAGATTCTTGAAGTCTTGGGCCTGGAAACTCGGTGACATACCCAAGTTCATAATGATGTACTACATAAAGACAACGCAGTCAGAACGTCAGACAATTCATAACAAAAAATGATGACCTACGTGCGGCTCTTCAGAGATCAACCGCTGGCTGACTTGCGAAACGCTGTCCGGGCCAACAGAGGCAGCCGTCATTTTCCAAGCTGGCGTTCCAGTACTCTCCCATTGAACGTAACCTTCATTACGATTATCTTCGTTACTCCACCATTCAAAACCGTACGTCGCAAAACCATTTCCACCATAGTTCGCACTATCCGTGTATGTCAGTGCACTGGTGGCTTGTTGGAACACGCTCCCATTGTACGTGTTGAACATCGTTTGCGAACTGTCATAGATTGTCGTTACTGAAGGATCCCTATCAAAGTGGTAATCGGCATTGTAGGGTGCAACCTGGGAGGACTGTGAGACCTGGCCCTTGCGAAGACTGGTATCAATCTGTGCCTCGAAAATATCAATTTCGGGCACCCCGCGCCCAGTGCCAACATCCGGTCCTGGATGATCAGAACCATCGCAGGTGCAAGCCGAGGCGCGTTGGCCAGGAAGGAATGAAAGACCGTCTACAGCAGTGGGGTTGCCGTTCGCATCTGTCTGATTCGGGAAGGTGCCAAGGTCACAGGCCGCGTACGTGTAAGGCCACATGCCCTCCGTCGTTGCGCCGTAACCCGCCCGTCCAAGGTTTCCCATAGTCCAAATCGCTGGCCAGAGACCAGGTGTCTCCGCATCACCAGGCAAACTGACAGACACCTCAATGATACCCGTCGTAAAACAAAATTTATTCCACGACTGTAACATCCCTAGGTAAAGACCAGTCAGTTAATGTTCCGTTGACGTAAAAGAAGCCTTACCGCTCATAAAACTAAGATCATGGTTTGGGGTTTCCGCCATAGTAAACACTAACTTGCCATTCGCAGTCGTTACTGCGGATGGGTCATACCACTCTATAAATAGAATGTCAGATTACACACAGACAAAAGGGAGTAACCGTAGGCTCATACCCAGGTCGCCCGTTGGCCAATAGTGCAGGTCCACCGCTTCCCAGTATGGATCATCACCAGGATAAAACGAGCGGCCGTCGACATTGAACTCGTCAGAGAAGACCAAATTATACGTATTCCCATCAGAGCCCTTCTTGGTATAAAGGTCGGACGGGGTGTCTTTATCAATTAAAGTCGGGAAATTCGGGAGGTCTGGTACTTGGCCAGAAGCATTTATCCCACCGAGATTAAAGCCCGCTACATTAATCGACTTTTTGGTAGTGTCGGCAATGATTGGGTAGCCAACAAAGAGCGTGATGATTCCGACAACGATGAGTGTAAGTACGGAAGCATTAGCCCAACCACGCCACGAGAAGAAAGTGAACGAGCGATCTAGGGCAGCGTCGCGTATCGGGTCGGGGTTGTGCAGGGGATCATCGAGATCAGGGTCTTTTGCATCCCACATGTAGGGTGGGACAGTTGACGTCGCCGCGCCTGCTGCTTTCTCATGGCCAGTAAGAGACGACTGCTCGGACGGCGTAGCGCTAAAGTGTGACTCCCGGTACATATCCCCTCGTACACTATCAGGACGATACTATATTACACGTGCGGACCGTCAGCCTCGCGACGGAAACAAATTTCACCGTCGGTGACCCAAATGGGTCAACAGGGGATGTGCAGACTAGTACTCACAGAGTAGGGACCATAACCAGCTCCAATAGCACCTGTTTGCACATTCTGTGCAGTATCTTCAGGCCCAGGGCGACGTGAGTACGATTGCTGCGGAGTGCGCTGGAATCCGGGATCTACGGAAGCGCCTAGAGTATTCTGACGGGGAGGTGAAGACGGTACTTGGGAGTAGACATTTGGCGGTGGCACGCGGCGCGTTACGTGCGACATTGTGTCAGCGACGATGTGGCTTGCGACGACAGCAGCAGGGAGGATGAGGAGGATAGGAGGGCAAGAGAGATGAGAGTGGGATAAGAAAGAGATTGGGAACGGCCTCACGACGTTGGAGCTGCCTGCACCGCCGCCGAACCAAGAATAACCTCCTTCCTCATTTGGAAAGGCTCACTCATCACTTGCAGGAGAGAACGTGACGCGTCGCTCAAAATATTGAACATTGCTGTCACACCTGGTTGATTTTCTTGTTCTCTCTGCTGTTAAAACAATTCGGATAATCGCATATGTCGTCCGTGCATGGCGAAGGAATTTTGTCACAAGCACGCGCGGCAAGATTTAAAATTGCTGTTAGAAGAGCGCAATCAGCAGGTGCGTCCACCAAATTTATCGTCCCTAATTCATTTTTTCTTTTTCTTTTCTTTACCTCTTCACAAGAGTCACAGATTTACGTTGATTGATTGCCACAGAACGCGTTTCTGCGCGCTCAGCTTGCCGCACGCATTGAACACACCGCACATCTCGAGACTCGCCTGCTGAGCACGTTAGACACGCTCGATGAGCTCCAGGCATCCGCGACACGCGACCTCGAGCAAGCACATCGCGAGAATGCGCTCCTTGTCAAGAAGCTCGATGTATGCGACGCGATTGCACGCGCCGCAGATAGGGAGAAGGGTGATATGAGCAATGCTGTTCTGCAGCTTGTCGCAAAAGGTCTGGTAGATCTAGCCCATTAACATCCACGTCCACTGACTAACAAGACATTCTAGTGGAATCTTGTAATGACTATTCGAAATGGCGCGCATCTCGCATAGAGTTTAGCCATGACATTACTCTGCACCCAGTACGACCTTCCAAGACCAACCGGGGCCAACCATCCGTCGACGACTTGGCGGAATGCACCTGTGCACACGCATATTTGCCTGCTGTCGTTGAAGAGCTTTCCGACTCCCTCGCACGAGAAAAACGCGCACACACTCTTTCAATCGAAGAGGCCGAACGCCGCATTGCAGCTCTCCAATCTCGTGTCGCCGCACGAGACGCTGAAATTGCGCGACGAATGGCGATATGTCGGTGTCTGCCCACTTCATCGACTCTCGAAGCGTCTACTCACTTGGAACTAATATCGGAAGAAGAACAGGCTAACGTTGCCACTCGGACTGCGGCTATGGATCGCGTACTGGAGTCTGATATAGCTGCCATTGAGAAGAAGGTGCTGGAATAGTTATTCGTACTGCAATCGCGTGCTTATTCTCTTTTAAATAGTTCAGACGAGAAAGACGAACTCATAAAACACTTCGTCAAGTAGATCAATCCATCCAGACCGATCCCGGGACGCTTCGATCGTTTGGTCCCTCCCGTGCCACCGGTTCCGATCCTCTTGCTAATCCTGTCACTAAAGAAAACAATGATGACGAGATACCAGTTGCTTTAAACGCTTTAAACTCGCAGATAGTCCATCTGCGCGAAAAACTAAACGATTTGGTAGCGGAGAAGGAGACTCTTCGCGAGATTTTACATGATGAACTGGGTATGCAAGATCCCGAAACATTGCTGAGGCATCAGAAACAACGGATAACGGAGAACTCAATTGGCAAAGATACGGACGCCAACGCGGACGGCTTTGCCAGGGATGAGCGTAACACCAAGTTCAAAGACATCCTTCTTTTAGAAGAGGAATGCATTCGGTAAGGATTCCTCCGCCGCTTGCTCAAGACAGACTTTGACCACTCCACATGCGCTTTGGTAGATTAATGCGATCCGAAGAGAGCCTAAATAATAGACTCGTGCAACTACAGCATCGTGAAGCTCGTCTAAGCGAGGAGAACGCACGAATGAGGGAGGAAATCTCAAGGCTACGAAGTGCAGAGACTCGGGTGGACAATCAACCACCTGCGACTTCTCTTCCTCCCCTTGACATTTCTGCCGTCGACTTAGCTTTTCCTCCTCTGCAGCCGGATGCTATCTCGCCTGTATATGCGCGTGCTTGCGAAGGGGACAACACATTACCTATACCATCGCACCGAAGAGGGCGGACCGGCTCTAGCTCGTCTGCAAGCTCGTCTTGCCCACCGGCTACCCCGACATCATTAATCGACCCCAGCGAGATTCCGTTACCAATCACACCAACGTTTGACGATGCTGAAGGCGAAGGCGAGCCTGATGACGATCGCATTGCACGAGAACAGGACTCGCCATATCCGAGTATAACCGATACCCCCTCTCCAGAGCTGCCTCAACGATCTGTATCTCCACTGCGATTAGAGTCGCCCACGCCCGCCGCAGGAGCGCGCAACGCAGAAGTGATCGCACGCGAATTAGCTGACACGCGTGCCGACGCTGAGATGCGAGATCGTGAGATCGAGGAAGTACGTGAGTTAATGGAGGATCTCGTCACGCGAGTCAACAATGAAATGCGAGGTAGATAGATAGATAAGAAGGCTTTGCTTTTCGGATGAACTCGGTTTTCTTTGGTTTGGTTGGACTGTTATGGTATACTCTTGGTTTTCCGTTCACGATTTCTTTTCGATCTTGTTTTACCGGAAACGTGTAAGATAAATTCTCGCTTCAATCTTGTTTATACGTTTCCATGCATGATGATGTTGTTCTTTATCCATCAATTTGTAACATAACGCCCTACTTTGCTGTCTAGCTAGGTCTTACTATTGCTTTCGTATTTTACTATCCTGCTTGGATTTATTATCGTCGATCTTGTATTACCCACATTTTTGTCATAACGGTGGATGTTGGATTTAAAAAAAACTCGATGATGTAATTGCTTTCTGAGTGAACTTGTGTTACAAAGCTTGACTGCGTTCAACAACGTACTACTACTCGCGAACTTATACACTGCACGGTGAAGGAATCCCAGTTATAGAGATTCTACAAAAAGGTGTACCCCCTTAACTTACCTTTGTGCGAGTCATGAAACGTAAATGAATTATGTAGGAGACTAATGGTTACAATACAGAGACTTGGACAAAATGCATGCATGCAATACATGTTACGCTTCTTTTATTCGATAACTAGGCTTTACCCTTCTGCCTCAAGTATTCCTCGTCCTCAGCCTGGAGTTCCGCATCCACCTCCGCGCCACGCGAAGGTTTGTTTCCATGCCTCTGAGCTGGTGCTAGAGGGTCCTTCGCACGTTCTTCCCGTTCACGGATCTGTTCTTCCGCCTTTGCCTAGTTCGTTATAATAACAAAAGTTTAGTCTGCCAGAAAAAATGATAAGGGGGTGAACACTTACCTTTGATGCAGCGTCAAGCTTGTTGGAAATGGATTTTTCGTCCTTAGAGTCAAGTAACTGATGCGAGCCTGGTTGTCCTTCCATATGACGAATTGGTGCTGTCTCTTTCAACGCTTCTTTCTCCTGTCGTGTGGGGTTTCTACAAACGCGAAAAGTATTAGTGAGTAACAAGAAGTGGAAATACTAAAAGACAATTAAAGTATGCACGAAACAAACCGTTGGTCTCCATCGTTATATATCTGGGGATTGCCCACTTTCGACTGCATTGCTCTGTGAGACATCTTGTATGAGAAGAGAAAATGAGTTGTTCAGGGTGGCAAGCAGTCTATGATTGATGTTGTGGTGCGTGAATAAGATTTACCTCAGTCCCTTCTTGCTCATCGAGATTATATGCAGGGCTATGGAAACTCGTGACGTCAGGATTTCAGTCATTGAGTCTCATTGTGGGTCCCATCTCCAATTCCGACGGTAGCCATATATAGTATAGCACGGTCCTGACACGGAAGCAAATCTATAGTTTCTCGATTCCTACAAGTTATCATGCTAAATTTTATTCCGGCTCCTAAATTTTCAGAACTTATCTGAGTCCCGAGTATCTAGAAACCTAGGTCCTTCCTTGCTGTACATTCCCAAATAGTAAGAAATACTCATATTAAAGATTACAAGTTATATAACTAGTAAAAGAAATAACAATAATTTTATAGTATCTAACAGGATACACGTTAGAATTTACTATGACAGGAAATACTGGCTGCTATACGATTGACTCTTCTGAGAGACTAGTTCTATACAGGCTTGATAATTAATATATTATTATAATTTAAAATTAAATTATTTACTAAAAGTGCTAAAAGACTTAATCTATAACTATATACTTCTACATGATATAGGCCAGATTAATTTACACAAGCTTCTGTTAGAGCTGCATTGTCTCCAAGATGCGCAGCTCAGCCTTTACATTCTAACCTACTAAAACTATTATTTAGAAAATAATATTAATACAAGTATATATTTAAATAATTATAATATCTTTACTATTCCCTTTCAATATATTATTATTGAGCCTTATACTACTATACTGACAGGATAATTAATACTACTAATAAGAAGAAAGTATTTAATTATTATTGCTGAAAAGAAATACATATATAAAGTAAATAGTAAATTCAGACAGAATTTTAAAATCATTATAATAACAAATAGTTGCAAGACAGCATCAGTACTACAGTCCAGTATCATGCAAAGGCAACCTGCCCAAAATCGTTCTTCATAGATAAAAGCAGAGTACAAAGCTAGTTGGCAATGCTGATGATCCTTTCGGAATTTCTCTAGTACTCCCTTTGCATAATACAGTACTGACAGACATGCCGAGTTGCCCTTTTCTGTCTTGCAAGGCCCAGCTGACAAATCATATTCAATCGAGACAGAGCAAAAGATGCCGAGGACTTAGGTGAAGCGTAAGTTTCATGCCCGACCCGTTGACGGCTGTTTCCATATACACTTGCCGGAGCCTGAGCATGGTCAGCGAGACATCGATATCGGCGGCGGAAACACGTGTAAGATCCATCAGCAACCCCGCCAGAGTCGGCCCGTTGTAGCTCGTGGTTAAAAAGCGGGAAGGGACTAGACCACTCATATGTGTCTTGGCACATGGTCATTGCTGCCGTGGCTTCAAGCCCACGTTTGCATCCGTAGAAATTGCAAGCACGCCGCAAGTAGTCACCGTCCCTGACCAGTACTAGTAAGGAAGGGACATGAGAATGGTGCTCATGGTCAGTTTAAAACGTCCGAGAGTCATTTGCCCTCTGCTATTAAAAGACATCCTGGGAAAGAGAACCAATTCAAGGTGCCGAGGTTACTTACTGGACGTTCAGCTCGATAGAATGCTCCCTCGGAATCGGATGTCGACCTGTAAACATGATCAGATCCCTGAACTGAATGCTATGGGGCCTTCGAGCTTTCTGCCCCTAACAGATTTCGTTCCCGAAGCAGCGAAGCGACCCAACTAACAGGCGTTAAAGTTGTCCTTAACGGGAGCAGAACCAGGGGAAGGGAAGACGATAGATTACCTGTGCAAGTATTGTATTGAGTAACGAGCAAAGGTTGTTTCCCCGCATGGCATCATCGGAGTTCAGCTCCCCTATCTGTACAAGTTTGAATACACATTATAATCAGGTCGATCTTCCCGAGCCTATGATACATGACAGACTATTCATTGGGGATCGGACAACGGAAAACAAAAACTAGTGCCACGCAGATATAGAGACACATCAGAAGGTCAGCATCGTGACTTGAATATGTGGCACGGGAGCACTAAGGCATGTTCATTCGACAAACAGACCCATGTCCGGTATTTCCATCGAAAACAAAGAAATTTGCGATCGGAGGTTCCCGAGCGGAGAGCGCCTTGAGCATATCCTGGGCTAGCATACCGCCGACCACCGCGCACACAGGCGAGAACTCATGTGCAGCGGTAGTAGAAAGTGTTCTATGTCGCAACCCGTCAGTCAAGTTTAATAATAAAAAAAGAATTCAAGCTTGGCCAATATGGAAGAGGGGAAAAGCAGGCAATAGACGGCACAGAAGGACGTACTGTGTGATATCCTTGGGCATGGATCCTAAAACGCGCTTGTTAATATTAGCTGCTGAGAATAGCGCGCTCGCAATATCGCCCAGTTCATGCGCACATTCGTCTTCATCAGGCAATCGACCTCCATGACGGGCTTGGAACTCCCAGAGAGCTACGTTCAAAAGATTGAACAAGCTCAGCGAAGATGCCTTTGGACGAAAATGTGTTTCAACTTACCCAAAACTGAGAAAACCACCGCAGGATTCAAGTCTTTGGTCTGTACTCGATTTAGCTTTCCCCAAGAGTACGGTTTCAAAGCGGTCTTCAGTGGACAATAGTTCAATGATTTCTTCACTCGTTTGCTGGGGTCTTTCGGATCCGATGCATCCCTATGAAAGTTTGCATGGAAGACATCGTCAGCATTGGTCCTTCGACTGTAACTTTGGAAAATAATCACGGGGCGAGGTATTCGTGATCGGAGAGGTCGGCAAAGATGAATCCGATAAGTCCATAACTTCCACCTGCGTAAAATGGCCTTTTTTGGAGGTGACAAGCATCGCTCACACGTATCTTTTTACCGCACGAGGCGACACAAGCGAGACAAGTATACAATTATGAGGACGTCGACCGTTCATTTGCGGCGTTTATCGGCGCGAAGCGAGGTAGGACGTGGCACATACGAGGGGATAGTTTAGCATCATTTGACCACCCGAAAATTTGCTGTGCCAAGCGCGTACCATTGTGTCCCGGTCCGCATCTGTTACGCATATAAGGTCTATGTCTTGAAGGGTTGCATCTAGATTTTTTGGCTCTAAAGGAACAAAGGAAGGTACAGTCTCAACTGTTACCAAAGGATTGAGACTGTCGATTTTCGACTTCGCTGCATCCACTCTCTGAAAGGGATAGTCAAAATAAAATCCGTTTTGACAATTAGACTTTGATATGATGCTGGTGCAAAGAGATAAAGTCATGCTTTGCGAGAAACAAGCGAAATAATTCCGCAAGAACAGCGCACGTAACGCAATGGAAACGACAGAAATGACAAACACAAATACCTTTTTGCCCACGTCGTCTTCACGAAAAAAGAATCCGGCGCCCAAGTCCTCCTCTGACACAACCTCGTCGTCAACAACAATCAATTTGCCAATGCCAGCAAGGACAATGTTTTTAATAGCTTCAGTCGCAATGCCTTTTAGTCTGACTACCATTATTGTGGCATTTCTCATCCTATATTTTTGTCAACATATATTGATAAATTTGTCATGCGGGAAAACGGGATAAATCAGCAATATAGCGGAAGAATACACAGGAATACGATTCTCCGTTATGAATGATTGGGTTGTCTTGAGAGAAATAAGCGTTTGGCTGTACTCACCGTTGTTGCGCATCAAGCCCCCACAATCGGATTTGGCGGTCATAAACCGCGGCTTCATCTACATGATAATAGCAAGAAAAGCACGGTGAGCGAACTTCCGAAAGACAAAACACAAATGATGAAGAAGCGGCACTTGACGACACATCTCAGTCATATGGTTAATTTGGTTTAACCCTCTTCACGGATTTACTACGGAAACGACTGTGTGAGCAGAAGTACAGTTACATGCGATTGTTCGCATTGCAATGCATCCACGCGCTCCGCAATGTTAAGAAGGTGCTCGTATATGATCCAGAAATGATTATCATGAAGGCTCCACACGTACCTTCCGTGATTTGAAGCGGGACAACTTTGCTGCTAGTTTCTGGATCGGCCAGCATTGAGCCTGAAAGAGTAAAGTCTCGCGAGCGGGGATCGGATTGTCGTTGGCGTTATACTATGCAGACGGGTCTGGCTGAAGTCCGAGGCACAGAGAAGGCGCTGCCGTTGAATAACGGCAGTCGGAAAAGAATAACACTAGTACAATTTTGAGCAGGCCAATCTGGACGTGCCTCAGCTACTGAGAATGCTGATTGTGGAACGCAGCAAAAGAGTCCGAGAGAGCTCTTCCAGCTGGACAGACGATGGTGGTTTGTCGAAAGTGCAGAGGCGCGCTTCAAAGATCGACGCGTTAGAAGTCGGCACCGCCCGTGATAGTTCAATAAATAATTTGTATGTGTGTTACATAATTCAGCCTACGAATTGTACCCACTTGATGTGTTTAAGCGGCATATGTCCCTGCGAATGGCAGCATTGGATTAGTACATGTGCACTTTTCATTACTCTACAAAACATACACAAATGTGCGTTTATTTCAGGAGGAAGGCCTTGATTGGAGGGGACTGGCGCTCGCGGGAGTACCACAAGCATCAGGAACATGAATGGCAGGCGGCAGTGCAGCAGCGCAAATGTGCAGAAGGGAAATCGTAAAGGGGAAGACAAATATGACGATGTAAGTGCAAGATCAGAATGACATAAATACATCCGAACACAGGCAAGTTACGCGACCGTTAAACAAGAGAGTTAAATACAAATACTACCAGTTAATGTAGAAAACAGCGCAGAATTGTGCGATGGTATAAAGCGCTGCACGAAGCAAGCCCATACATGGAAACCAAAATGTACATGTAACAGACATCAGATGTCGGGACGAGGACAAGAAAAATGGGAGGGACAACGAGGAGGGGTGCTAGGTAAAGCTAGTTCAGTTGTTGAGTATGGTTGTCGAATCCCCGCTCGAGCCGCCATCACGGTCGTCGTCCAATCTAGAACGATGAAGATATATCAGTTACAATCACCAATCCAAAGGCAGAACGGCTACGAACAGATAGTTCCTTTCGATTTCGGATAAAATTGAAAGGAAGTCCCCTAAAGTTAGTTGCGAGAGTGAGTCAGACCAAGCTTGGGGTTCCAATAAGAATCACGTACACAAGTAAGCGTGAGCACGGGCAGCCGTTGCAGGTGCAGTCTCGGCTTTGCGCACAGCGTCCAGAAGACTAGATGCGACAAAACGAACCTTGTGTACAAGTGAAGGTCCGTTCGTCGCGATCGATTGGATTGGTATTGAATGTAGAACGTTGAGCAAGTCACTTGCTACTGCTTCGCGTCCCTCTGCCACGACGGCTTCCTGCTCTTCAATGATCCGCATATCGGTTGTTCCACGTAGTTGTGCAATCAGTTCGTCCCGATACTGTTCAATCACGAATCGCACAAGTTGCTATAATTTGCGTGCGCAGAGAATTGTGGAGCGGGAGAAGTTAGCGTGAGTTTTAATCGATCGTGAGAGGCAGAGAAATGAGGAACGAGAATAAGACGGAAGCGAGTGGGATAAATGTTGAAGAAGGGCACGATAGATACAGAGCCCGACGTAAGTACATACCTGCGTGACATAAAGGTTTGCTTGCATAACAAGGAATGCATTTGATGCGTTTGCACGGCTTGCATTTGGGTTGTCAAAGAAGTCTTTGACCTCTGCAAATGTTGCCTGACGGAAGCCTGCACCACCAAGTTCCGCGGGCATGTGCGACGCTTGTACTCCTGCACTCTTCAGACGCAACGGAGCAGGCGTATGCATGAGGGCAGACATGATCCGAGTGTGCAGTGACCGAACTTCTTCTAGCCGAGCCGTCGCAAAATGTCCCTGTGGTGGGGAGCGTTTATCCACCCGAATGCGCACCTGTATCTCACCGAGCAAAGCAAAGATTCGCGAGATGTAATTCAGTCCCGATACGATGGCGGTTTTCCCGTGTGGTTGCGGAAGAATACCATTTGGCGTGATACTAGGAGTGCAAACGTTAGCCATGTTCATTGGATTAACCTCGGAGAAGTCTCGGCGGGACGAAAGTGGGAAAAAAGAAACTTACTACTCATCGTCGACCTCTTTTGGGAAATGGAGCGTACAATCCTCATCGCGTAAACAGATCGGGCGGCCCAGCAGGATTGACATGGACTTGTCTGCACCGAATAACAGCCAGAAAGTCCGCCGGCGTATTTCGCACTCGACGGGATCAAGGCCTTCGTATGACGTCTCTTCATGCATGTGTAATGTTACGGCGATGTGCGCTGCCTCTCCGAAAGACGCGTGAGACGTTGCGTCGTGTCCCTCACAGAAGTGATATACAGTGTCGCTGATTCCAAAAGAGTATACCGATCGCGTGTAAAGACGGCCTGAATAAGCGAGAAAATCAAAATGGAGGTAAAAGAATACGTACAAGTAACGAATGACAACATGAATTGATTGCGGAGGGTCGTACGATGCCACAGATATGTGCCTGCTTGATTCATGGCATATCTGGGCGAGTTTGCGCACAGTATGACGTTCCATGGGTAGATAGGAGCGTGGGACCTGGACAAGTGTGGAGGCGCAGGTCGACATTACCAATGCGAAAAAGAGCGGATCGCGCTCTTCCCTCCGTGAGTGCAGATCAGCCATGAATGACGGCTTGTGCACGCAAGGTGTGAGCGGATACACGAAATCGAAGAAAAGGTTTATGATGAGCATAATTGTCTCCCGGGGAGCCACGTCTTCGAGCCGATGCGGCCGGTAGTAATATGACAAGGGGGGAAGAGCGTTGGGTGGTGGCACGGGGAGCTGGGCTTGCTGCTTGTAGGCTGCAGACCAGTTATACAGTGGGTAAGTGCTAAATGCGTCAGATGACGTGGAATTGCTCATTGTAGAGCGCGGAATCCCTGAAGTCGAACCAGAGGTCGACGACTCAGACATACGTCGAGTAATGCTTGGGATGGTATGCATACCGGGATAATG
This sequence comes from Fomitiporia mediterranea MF3/22, assembly GCF_000271605.1. NCBI lineage: Eukaryota > Fungi > Basidiomycota > Agaricomycetes > Hymenochaetales > Hymenochaetaceae > Fomitiporia > Fomitiporia mediterranea. Next base: position 468,320 of record NW_006760403.1, read on the forward strand.
CGGATGATACGTATCAGCGGCGATGGGATATCTAGAGGGAGATATAGCTGCTGATGCCGAGATATTGTTGATGGGGCTGAGTGACGATTCAAGGAAAGGGGACGTCGCATTCTGTGAAGGCACGACAGTCGGCGGCTGCGTTGGACTCTTCACACTTGCAGCCGCTCCTGGCGATGTTGCATCAACACTGTCCGTGCCGTTTCCAGCGGCTTGTGCTGCTGCTGCAGCCGCTGCCGCTTCTTGCAGGCGACGCAGATATCTTCCCGCCCAATTAACAATAATATTTTCGTCAATAAGGGACGAATTTCTCGCTCACAAATTCGGTGGTCCCCTCTTCTTGGGCTGGTAGTCGTATGTACATGGTATGCCGAGGGCAATACAATGCTTACAAGACGTCTGAGGATCGTCCTGATTCTCCCTTGCGCATCGTACTTTGCGTGCTCGACACGCATCACAACCTACAAGGCGCGTTCAGCTACCGGGCCGGAGCGGAACGGGGCGCATAACTCACTCTGAGACTGACGCCTGTTGTTTGAAAAGACCATTGAGTAAGAAATCAGAGGAAAATTCGTATAAAAATCAAGGGGTCGGAGACGATGCTGGGAGAGGAGAGTGGGTGCTACAGAGGGACGGACTGGGCGTGGACGGGCGTGTGGGGAAGGGCTGGGGTAGTAGGGGTACAAAAGCGCGAAGATGGCGGGGAAACATCGGCTGCTTACTTTCTCTTGATAGGCTTTAGATTTTTTCCCTTCTCAGCGGACGCGTTCTCTGTGGGAGTGTTGGTGTCCGACGGAGACGTGGATGCGGGGGACAGCGATTCTCGCTCGGCCTTTGTGCGCGCAACTGGCATGGCGGGACGAGGGAGTCACGTGCACTTCTGGGGTATGAGGAGCAGGGGAATGCAGCTAGTCTTAGGGGGCAACCGAGCAGACGCAGAAAACAGATGCGCGGGCGCAAGCAGTGAGACTCGGAAGCGGGGGGCAGGTGCGTGTGCGAGGCTGGAGTAAGCACTTGAATTTATAGAGGAGGGGATGAACAGAGAGAAGGTTCTACGAAACGATATGCGGGCAGAGGCAACGGATCCGGCAATGGACGAGAAGGTAAGTAGTCGAAGATCACCAGCACTAAATAGTCTACCAATTTGTATAGTCTTTTGTATGCACATCACGTCTATTATACTACTAAATATTAAAATAATCCGTCCACACTGTCTCTTGACTACCCTCCGTATGTTTTTTGTCCATCAGCTCTCTTCTATCAATTTCCTGATATTCACGTTCTATGTTTCCCCTGACCTCCTTCACTTTCCGTTGCCTTCTTGGCTTGCCTGTCGGATCCCGGCTCATTGCTCTCTACAATCTCCTCTCTACCTCAGCAGTCAATCCTCCGCAGCAAGGAACGATCGCCGAGTGGCTGTCTCTGTCCCTCTTTAATATTACTACCTGCCGCCCCCGTCCTCGGGGTCTCTGCCGCGTCATGAATGCGAATGAAAATGATTTTCGGACTTCTCGATTCCGTAACTGTCTCCTAATCCCGTGGCCGTCCAGCAAGCCCGACAGCTCAGACGGTCGCGTGGTCTGTCCACTCTCTCTTCTCTTTCCGGTTCTATTAGTGAAACATATGCTCTCCAACCGCATTGTCTACTCAAGATTAAACATACTTTTGGCCCTCTATGGCTGCTCTATGTCCTTATCAAGGCAACCCGCCTAATTCAGTGATCATCCGACCCCCCACATTTGCCTCCACCCTCCCCATCGCCTGTGCCTTCTCAACCATGACTGCTATCGTATGACGTAGCTCCTTGTGTTGATCCGAGTCCCAGGGCATCTTTTCTTTCATAAATTTCCGCCAGAAATAGAAGGCCATCTCTGGTTCCTCAAGCCGTAGAGCGGCACCGACGCATCGCGCACCTAGTTCGCGTGTTGTAACTATCTCCGCACCTGTCTTCGTGGTAATTAAGGTGTAAATCTGCCGAAGGAACTCATTAAGCTTCGCTGTTTTATGTGGAGACCACTTAATATTCGGATCCCGAGGAGTCAGACAAGCATCTAGACAAGCACCGAGAAGGGCAGAGGTTGTTATTGGGCCTATTTCTTTGTGACCAACACGCACGGCGCGTGAATATACGTGGCTCGCAAGAGATGTGTTTCGACGTCGAATCGCCTCAGAAATGATAGTTGAGAAAGAGACAGCGCTCAAATGCATGCCTCCTTCAAGCATGCGCACCAGAATCAGTTCCGCTCGCTCTGGGTCCCGCGTTGCCATCGCCTTTATGACAACATTCATATCATGCGTGTCTGGCACTTCCTTTCGCTGAACAATACTCTGTAAAGAGCGCATACTCTGCCGTACGAGTCCAAGTATGTCTGATGCCCGTGCTAGTGCGCTCAAATCATAGTGTGATGCTCTACTCAGAGGCTCTTTTGACCTCTGAAACGCGTCGAGTACCTTGTATGCGAATGCCAGATACTCGTCGGGCTCCGGGTTTCCGGGTGAAGTGATCCTATTAACCGGTTCGGCGACGCTGCTCGTGCCAGATTGCTCTGCATTGATGGTTGCTCCAATATTCTCGTTCCTGTTCTGACGTATGTCTACTGAAGCTTTCAATTTGTCTGTTGGTGCCGCGTCGAGACCGGCATCTTTGTCTGCACTAGCACGAGGCGTGGTCGCACCATTACCCGTTTCTGTCATCCCTAACGATGAATAGTTCGTGTGGACAAAGGGAGAACCAGATGCATCATCCGTCACGTCCTGCTCAAGATCAGCATGACTATTCACATCGGGAATATCATGATTCGAGATTCTATTGCTAGGAGGTCCGTGTGTTATCTCTGGCATTATCGTCTCATCGACTGCCTCCTCTGACGTCGTACCCGCATCAGTTGATTCGTTGACCATCTGATAGGCATCGCTGGAATATTTGAACAACTTCACTACGTTAATCATACATCTTGCATGTCCGGTAACCAAGTAACCTAACGGCTCCTTAGTGTATTGTTCCCAAAGTGCGTGTGTTTCATCGACAAAGCCGCCCTTGGCACAGAGTGCAATGACCTCCCCGCGATCGTATGGATATATTTTTATTCGCGGCTTGACGAGGTATTCGACAAGAGACTTCCCCAAGTGGCGCCTCTTGCTCTGATGAACAAAATGGTTCAGTAGCCAAGGAAGAACTGTCCTCTGTTTTGGTCCCTTCACATAAGTGTCGCGCCGGGATGATAGTTGCAATGCTGCAAACATCGTTTCTGCAGCGAATACCGCATCATGACGACGAGCAAGTCTGAAAAATCCTGCGAGCAGCGAGTTGTCTAGTCTGAATTCAGGATTGCAAGATAAAATGTAGTGTATAAACTGGCTGCACTGGCTGAGTCTTGCGTCATCGTCGACCAATGAGGTGGCAAGAAGATCGTTAACGATGTGCTCATAATCACCTTGGGATTCTGGCCTCGTCAGGAACTCTCCACGCAAGACTTTGATTGCTTGCCTTGTCCAACCATAATAAGCACATGTACGCATGAGAATCATCGTTACCGCCTCACAGGGGTCATCTCCATGGAGAACCCGAATAGCCTGGGGTGGAATAGCCTCCTTTTGCACGAGAGTCTGAAGGAACAAAAATGACGCATCATACATCTCGTTATCAAGCAAATGTCGGATGAGACGAAACAAGCTCCATAACAGTGACACTTGTGGATGCTTTTTTCCTCCTGGTAAGGTGTCCGGTATACGTGTCGACAAATTTGCAACGAGTTCATCCAAAGACAAGTTCCGGATGCAATTATCGAGAGCTTCCAAGAAATCTACATTGCCTTTAAGCCAATCTGAAGACTGATGGACGATGGACATCGCAACACCATCCAGGCATTCAGCGGTGATATTCGGTTGGATGCCATCCGGCCTTCGAGCCAAGAGAATGGCCTTACAAAGGTTGACAACGCGTGCGTAATGCTTAGTAGTCGCATGGCGTTTCCCATTCTCGAGGTTTGAAGTGATTATATGGAGAATTTCTTCCCAAGCACGATAACGTCGCGCGTCCAAATGATAAACAGCGTCTTTTCTCTGGGCGTCGGTGATAGACAACACATCGTCAATTACGACACCAAATATGTCCTTTTTTCCTGCGCGCAGAGTTGACTGGACTACGTGAACGAAAACTGACGGAGACAGTTTCAAGAGTAATTGCGTCCCTCGTCGACGCATCTCCAGATAGACCTGTACGTGATTTTTACCCGGAATCCGATAAATCCTGCGTTTATGAAACCTCGGAGGATTGTTTCGAAAATGAATTAGGTGCTTCATTAGCCGCAGCAATTGCTTGTTCCGAAAAGTGTATACTGGCACGTCAGGTTGCAGCTCCGGTTTGACGTGCTGTTCCACGGCCGGCCTGAGCAGAGGGGCAGGACTAGGCCTAGTTGCTGTCCGTACATTTCTAAATAGCGTGAAGATATAGGTATGAGATCTTAGCGGTCTGTTCTGAAGAGAAGACCAAGCGTGTAGGGTATGCGGGGGATACAATTCGCGAAATGGGCGTGAACACAAAAACATGAGTTAACTAAATAAAAAAAGTCTTGCTTTAGGTATTGCAATCCAGACGAGATAATGCTACGATACTCACAACACTGCCATCCTAGAAGCTCCAGACAGCTTGATGCAAGAGTGCCCTGAGGGAGTACACGCGACGATGAGGATGTGGTAAAGGACCGCAGATTTTTTTGTAGAGGTCAAGTCACGTGCACGTGTAATACGTCAGCGGGGCATGAAGTACTTAGTACTTTCGTTGCATCGATTATTCAATAAGTAAATCTGTATTCCTCCCACCAAGCCATAGATACTGGTGACTGCAAGAATAAGTTTCTCACAATGCGTTGCAATGCCTGGCTCGTAAACAATAATCCTTATGGCCCATAATTTGTTGCTCGATTCTCGCTCTGTGCCTAACAGGCTAACACTTCGGAAGCTTACCTGGTTCTCCTGCGTCAATATTTTACTGAAGTTCTCTGGCTCCTGAAGAGCACAGTGCATGCTAATAGAGTTGAATGCAAGTGATGGTATCGATTTCGGATCTAGCAAGGCTTCCGCTCATGTGTCCTTTCATTGGCACTTCCATAGGAGAATCCTGAGCTTGCTGGCAAATTGCGTAGCCTTTGAACAGCCAGCGATGTAATATTCGGGCACCACTGCCAAAAACCATATCCAATACTTCTATTCCTCTACTTGAAGCACAGTGCATTAGACGCTCTCCCGGATATTTGAGGAGCCCGAATTCAACTAGTGAAGGACATCTACTTCAAGCGACTTGTGCACCGAAGGCACAATCATTTGGACCTTCAGGTATGTATGCTAATTTTTCTATCCACTCATAATTGAATGTGGTATATGTATGCATAAGAATATACCAACATAAATGCAATTCTCACCCTCTTGAGCGCCCTGGGGTCCGACCAGGAGATTCTCAGGGGATACTGATTGTAGATGAGCTGGAGAAGTCTCGGCTGTCATCTCAAAAAGCTCCTTTGAAACCGGTATGTTTCAATCATCAATTTGCAGATCATAAAGTATATGCTCATGTGATAGACTCGATGCAGCTTCTGGATGGCGGCTTTGCACATGCGATTGACAAGACCGACCCGCGGCCAGCAATGCGGTTCCGTTCGGCAGAGTGCCGGTTGAACGTCGGTTACACTTTGGAATGGTTGCGGGAGAATGCATTAGACTAATTTTCAAGTTCATGCGGGGTGTCGGGGACAGAAGGAACGTACAAATGTCTCTGCGAAAGAAGGTCTGTTCCAGAAGTTTCAATCAAATTGAAACATCTACTTCACTATCACAAGGGACACCTTTCGAGGCAGGCATTTTTCGGCGCCAATATGGGAGAGTTTTTGCAATGCTTCGACTCGACATTTGTGTAAAGGAAATAACTCATGTCATGTGCTTCGGACCCTTTTGCTTGCAGGACTTGGGTCTGACAGCTAATCGTTAGTTTGTGATGGTGCAGTTATTCTGCAGGAACTCAGACTGTACCGATGTCCGTGGCACGGATCCTAATACGGCCATATGTAATCTGCAGAGTTCCGAAGGGCTACCAATCCGTTAGTGGACTGTAACAAAGATAAATCAGGACATGTCACTTTCCCAGGACGACCTTGCTAGGTTACACGACTTCATCTCACTTAATATGTGCAAAATATAGTTGTTTGATGTACGATTGAATATCATGATTTTTGATCTGTGAGGTTTCTTTGATTGAATGCTGCTTCACAATGAGCAATTTCCTTTTTAGTACTTGAGATGAGTACGTAATCCACTGTATGCCAAATGTGAATCTGTGATCATAATTGGTAATAATTCTGTACACCTATACCTGCTTCCAGTTGCTTGCTCAATACTAGCTGTTTCGTGCTAGGCAATCTATCTGCTTCGTATATTGTGCTGGTTCTCAGTAAAGAGCTGCCATGGGTGCAGGCCAATCGGTGCCAGATCAGGGAAAAGCACCGTCTCGTGGTCTTCATGTACTGCGTGTAACACCAGGTTCTCCAGCTTCTCAGACAGATATCGAGCCGTTCTTCGACTTCATAGTCGGATACGAGGATGAGGCGTATTCAAGTCAAGTAGCAAACATTGAGGCTCATGATTTCGAGCGTGTCGTGGAAGAACACGAAGGACGGCGCTTACAGCTGATTGTATGGAATAGTAAAGGGCAGACGATACGGCGTGAGTGTGTATCTCAATCTTCTCGCTTCTCACCATACTCAAATAGAAATGCTAGGCGTTTCCATCTTTCCCTCACGCGAGTGGTCGCAGTCGCAGCAAAATGTGGAGGAGTCCGATGGCAAAACCCCTGCTTCTCAGCCATCATTACTTGGTCTGAGCATGCGCGTCTGCGAACCCGAATTTTCACTTGATCATGTGTGGCACGTACTGGACATACTGGAGAACAGTCCTGCCGAAAGTGCTGGTCTCGTTCCTTATGGTGACTGGATTGTTGGGTGGTCCGGTGGTGTATTATCGGCCGAGGGTGACTTCTATGATCTGGTCGAGGCCGTAAGTGTCTTGATAACCGGTTAATCCGCAAATTAACTTCTTTTCGTGTAGCATGAGGATAAGCCCCTGCGAGTCTACGTCTATTCTTATGATTTTAAGTACGCCATTCGTTCATTTCCCGGGATTATCCCTCATTATGTCTCTAGCACTCTGAGAGAAGTAGTCCTAGTACCAAACCGCCAGTGGGGCGGGGAGGGTCTTCTTGGTTGCGTATTTGGGTAGGTCATTGTCGCCTATCAACTCCCTGACATTATCTTAATATGCGTCACCGTAGCTATGGGCTATTGCATCGAATACCACCTGTCAATGAAGATCAGCAGGAGGAACAGTACTACGATGACGCAGAGGTGTTCGTCCCAGCTGACAACGGAGACTACCAGGGGTATGGCTATAGCACCGCCGAGGAACAGCCGCAAGATCATGAGCGGCGCACGGCCCCAACGCCCGTCACGCGTGGCGAGAGTACCATGAGTACAAGACTTAATTCTCAAGCGGATCAGCCACATAGTTCTCTCCACTATCTGGACCCTCCAATCCGATCTGCAGTATCTCCTGTTCCATAGACGCATGAGCAACCATCAGCACGATTATTGGGGTTGCTGCGTCGTATGCAGTTGGTATATCTTTGGACGGAAGAGACCCCAGTTTCGTCTTTTTGCTCTCAAGCGCTCATGCTTCTTCATCATGCAATGCGAATAAGCTTCGTGTCATTTTTGCCACCGCTTTGGCGCTATTTCATCGGGCAGCAGGGTATGCACGAGATCTTTCTTATATTTATGCTATAATTTTGTCACAGCGGGCCGCACCGTTAATGTCAACTGAGTTACTGCGAACACTGGATTTTCGGCCTGCCTGGAAACCCGCGCCTCTGGAGCTTAGACGGCCTTTCGCCTCCCTACTCCTTTCAATACTAAGGGGAGAGGGGGAGGGGGAGACAAGTTCTTTGCACAAAGATCAATAGATATGATATGATTAAATTCCGAGATGGACTATTAATGTTATCGGCACACATGTCACCAGCGCACCCCTTTTCTCTAGGCGATACAGCTCGTTCAGTGGTCGGGATAATTGTCTAAAATGTTTGGACCTAGGGAACGTCCGTGGCGAAATAGCGAGAGTACTTCAGGCAACTGTTCCTCCTTGTGCGACTCGTGTTAGCCATACCTCAGAAATTGAGCTCTGTCTTCATTTGGCTTTCGTTATTTCGTTGCGCATAATCGGGTATAACCCATTCCCCGCGGCTTGTCAGACTGAACTCGTTTCTCTCAAGTTCTGAGACACGCACAAGATCACGGCAAATTTAGGTGTGAATGTTTATACCGGCTTCGGTGACATCGTGTAAGTTACGAAATAGCTAGTCGGATGTGAGCGATGATCATCAAGTCAACGGCCCCACATAGACGCATTCAGGCCAAGCATTCGCTCAACCTTACCCCCGTCGAAGGCCGAAACTCTTTGAGTTCGACGCCGCACCAAACACGTCACTGACAGTCCGCCTGGAAGTTGGTATCATGCTAATTGGGTCGGCCTCGTGGGCCCGCTTCGTGCGTAGCGAAACCAGCGTCAGATTGACTATATTTTTGACGAGATTGTTCTGGACTGGATCCTCGACGAACCAAAGTGGCAATGTCTCTAAGCTGCGGTTGCCGAAGGCAAGAAGCATAGTTAGAAGAAGCGAAGAACAAGACGACCTTGTGGGTGCCTTCATCTTAGCAAAGAAACATAACGTCCGGGCGGAAATTTTGAAGGACGCCGCCCTTCTTGCAAATACATCTAAAGTAGTACCAGTTCGTGCTTGTAAGATTGTTCACGCACCTATTCTGAACTCATTCAGGTGACAGTATTTGTTTGTGGTGTTACCATCGTGTTGACAGTTCCTTATGCGAGGCAACCCAAATCTGTCCAGTCGTTCACATCACAGAAAGGAGATAGCGGAGATAAGTGAGAGAATGGAACACGAAATAAGAAGCGCCGATCGCAGTAATGTCGGTGCCTGTTCATTTGCATTGTTTTTCCAACCTTCGGAGGTAATGGCACAGCAAAAACACCAGCGGGCTTGAACCATTGCGGGAAACCTTTGACACACGCATATATACATCTCACCATTCATCAAAACTAGAATTATTAGTTGAGCGGGAATAGACTCCGACATTCACGCTGGGTTTTCGCTATTCCCTTCTCTAGAATCCCCACTCGCCAACTCGGAGGCACGCGGCCGAAACTCAAGATTCATTGCAATAAGAGGCCAAACTGTAAACATTGTAAAAAAAGGACATATTGAGTAGTCGAACATAATTTACTTGCCTTCCTCGAAACCCGGATGACGACCAACGCGTATCTGCTGCCATACTGCTTGCATTGATTGTGATGCCCTTATTTCGTTCCAACGTTCCAGGAAAAATGCAATTTGTGTCTGATAAAACATGAATTCCGAGATTATGAACGGAAAACTAATCTGACCTTGCGGACATCCTCAAACCTGAAACCTTGGTAAAGAAGAAATTCCGGCTACAAAACGGGAGAATGAACTCACGTTGATGAGAATGAGGAAAACATTTCATACGGAATATTGTGTATGGTCAAGGATTTAACAATGTGCTAGAATACTGTAAGTCAAAGCCAAATAGATGTGGGTAGATTGACAAGCTGTTACCTGAAATGCTCTACTTTTGAGCTCAGAAAGGCGGAGTTCTGGGGGAAGTTAGCTACGAATCTCCTCTCTTAGCGATAACCTACTGTCAGCTACACGGTAGACTGCTTTTGCAGAACATGGCATCGGTTTTCCTGGATTTTGACGTTCCCATTCTCTAATCCACGCGATCCTTGTCGTCGGCCCGGCTTTATGCTGCTCGTTTTGTATCATTGGCCGGCTCGTGAAAGCGGTGTTCATGCTCTGGCCCTCGCCCTGCGACCGATGCGGTGGCGTCTGCAAGGACGACGGCCCGGCTGTCGATAGAGGTCCAAGAAAGGAAGAGGCCAAGGGCGCGAATGTGATAGCGTCTGTGTAAAGCTACAGGCATCGATGTAACACATGCACAGTGACAAAGAGATCGATGAACGTACATAATAAAGAACGGCTCGGTACGTAGTGTAAGCTACATCTTTGACGACTACTCTGCACCTTGCGCCTAGACTTTTCGATGACCTGCTCGCATCCCGCCGTCCACTGGCGCTCCGACCGTTAACTACTTTACTTTCATTTGGCAGTCTGCGGGGGCTTGACGGGTGGGATAACTTGGCTCGGACGATCCTCTCCTCTGTGACAGGAGCCTCAGCCTGGCCTGCGGTACGAGAATCCGGGGTCTCCTCGACTAAATCCGTAGCTGTAGAAGCGGGAGGAACCCCGGCACTTGTTTCGTCCTGGAGAGATGGCACAGAACCAATTCCCATTGATCCCCCATTGTGCTCCTTTAAGTCGGGAAGCGATTTAGGTTCAACCTCGCTAGGAGAGGGTACATCATCCGCTACCTCGCTCTCACCGTCAACTTCGGTAAGCTCCGCTTCATCTTCTTCATCGGAGTCCTCGAATTGGCGTGGGTTTGAAGATGCTACCGAATCAATCTCGCCATCGGATCCCCCCAGAGTGTCCGATTGGCTCGACGGGCTCGACGAGAGCTCAATGTTTTGCGAACTCGCCTCGGCAAACCCAGAGCCAAACACTGTCAAAGGGCCTTAGTAAAGATTCTAGCCCACCAACAAGCACGTACTTGACTCGAAATATTCTGCCCTCCGTAGAATGGATCGTGCGGCAAAGATACTACGTGGCTTTCGCCCTCTAGATAGTCGATTAGGTACAACGAATTCAACGTCGGAATAAGCTGGATCATCCAATAGAGAGCCAATGGCATCTAGCAAGTCTTTTGGAACAGAGCGGTGCGGTACAGGTGATGGCAAAGAAGGTATTGTAGGTGCCGACGAAATGGTGCAAGTTATAAGAAATGCATCGCTGTTTCGGACAGTATTAGGTTGATAGTAGATTGCCTCCCGGCGTGCAAATTGCGCCCATCCCCAATTTGCTGTCTGAATATTGGTTATTCCTCGAAAAACTCCGCATTCGATGAAGCTAACATACCTTCCAGGAGAATGAATGGTCGTTCGCCTCTTTTTGATTAAACAAGATTGTCCTTGATAAGCTGGATATATGCGTTAGGAAAACCCTCCGGATTCATTTCCATTCGAGTGACTGACTTGCGAAGCTCGAAGCTAAACTTATACAATCCAGTGCGAACCCACCTTCACGGACTTCAGCTCTGATAATATTCGAGACAAAAGCAAGGGTGATACATACTTTCCATCAATAGCACCGTCTTTTTCCTCCGGTGTGGGCTGAAAAATAGCGTTCAGGCATGTAACTGTCTAAGAAAGACCTCTTGAAACAAACCTCGCACGACAAGTACAGGCTCACAAAGGCGCCTCCTTCGACCCCAGCATTAGGGTAGAAAAGCACCTGCCATCTTCCTCCTCCAAACTTTACAGACTTTGTAACTTTCGACTTCGATTCTCCTTTGCTACCAAAGGCTGTGAGCACTCGTTCTGGACTGAAACAAGCTGAGCTGCAATCAAAAACACGATGAATTCTAACCTTGATTCAAATAACTGCTTCAACCCGCGTACTGTCCATTCAAGGCGAACAGTCGTGCTTTCTTGGAATTCTTGGAATTCCATGAATGCAAGACCATGAATGCGAGGCTATAGATGCCCAAGTCAAAGCAAGCACCGCCTGCTGTATGTTGTTGGTGTTTGTGAAACTCGACATCATTGTAACACGTGACATTATATTTATAGTACGTTACATCATATGAAACACGTAAGAAGATTATGGCAGTTTGAAATTTGGAGTGGTTGAGTGAGTGAAATAGCGAGTTCCAACCGGCATAGTGCATGCGATGGTGGGACTCAGCCCAATAGTTTCCTGAAATCATCCTGACCTCTCCCTGCTTTTGGTTGTGATGCGGACGAAGGTTTCCCCTCATTGGAGCTGGGTACGCTTGGTGGTATTCGAACGGATTTTTTTGAGCTACCAAGACCCGCTCGAGGACGCGATGCTGCATTCCTAGGTATAAACATTGAGCCTCCCGACGTAGGCTGATGAGCATTCGAGCGCTTTGAGGACCCCTCCAAAGGTTCCTCAAAAATGTCGAGTGTAACGCCATTAAACTGCAGAGGCTCTTTAGCAAGGAGAAGTTTTCCGGCATCCTACATGTCATTCGTCATAAAACTTAGCTCTAGTTCTGTTGAACAATTTGTAGCTTACCGCTGCGCTTTCAAGTTCGGCAGTTGCTTCCTGAAGATCCTGAAAGACTTCCAATCTCTTCACCGGAACTACTTTCTCAAGGGCCTGCTGTAGCAGTCCTTCCTGCGTACCAGGTGGAAGTCCTTTGATTCGGACGGAGCGACTTCGAACGTCGCTGCGTCTCCCAAGACCACTCGCTGTTTGTTCGTTCTTATGTCGTGCACGAACGCGGGAGTCGGACATGGTAACAGCGATCCTACGATTTTTCACGTCGTGATTATTTGCTTGAAGTGCCCTCTGAGCAGACGGCTGATAAATGCTGTTGAGCCACGGAGTTCACAAGCTTGAACATCGGGACATTACCTCATCTTCGAACTCGACGAAAGCTACGCCTTTGCATAAACCAGTATCGTCTTTGGTCACGCGGATGTCCTTGACAGGCCCAAACTGTATGCCAGTTCGTCAGCAGAAGCACTGATTTGGCAAGCAGGACTTACTGTCTTAAACAGCTTCTTGAGATCATCTCTAATGACGAATTTGCTTAGACCTGCAACGTACACTTCTCTATCATCCGCGCCAGCGTCCGTCCTCTCCTTCTTTCGCTCAGGGTTCGATATAAAAACGTTCATCGGCAAACCTGGTTCCAACTCCGTTCCATGCAAAGAAAGAGCGGCTTGGGCCGCTTCTTTGGACGTAAACTGCACATAGCAGAACCTGCGGGTCGCTTTAAACTTTTTACTGGGCCAGCGCACGTCGAAGATAACGCCAAACTATTGGTAACAATGAATATAACCTGGTCAGAGCCAAATTCTAAACAAAGAACAGAAAATTCACCTGATCAAACAGTTGACGTATATAAGCGTCATCGACCTTTTCAGGAAAGTTCGTAACGTAGAGCGTGGACTGCCATGCCAAGTGTACCGATATCTCTTGGCCATTAATGCGTTTCTTATCTTTAGTGAGACCGGCTGGGACACTCTCCTGTATAGAACAATCATTGACAAAGTGCAATATCCCTTTTATGTCTGACACGTACCCTATCGACGAATTCAATCGTTGCAACACGAGAGTTCGCCAAGCTGGTTATTTTGATCTCGCGAATATCTCCACACTGTAACAGGACGTCAGACAAATCCCAAGTGGGTAATCTGAAATGACGGACATCTTTAAACAGCGCGGTTAGGTCATCTTCTGTGGCCCCTGAAGGCAGATCGGCAACGAAGACGGTGCTATTCTCCCGGTCGCGTTTCAATGGCGGCGTACTCCCTGTTACGAAGTAAGTCGGAGGTTTTCGCCATGATGACCTAGTGGTGAGAGTAAAACATACCCATTTTTGCTTTTTTATTCCCATCGGATCTGCCAGCGGAATCCTCAACCTTACGTTTTCTGGTCGAGTCAGACACTGGTTCGTCGACGTCCATGGTGGATGTCGACGTGGCAGGTGGAGCCTCATTCTGTGCAGAGGCTTCTTGTGCAGCTTCGCCAATGAGTGTGGTGGAGGCCTGCATTCGACTGGATGCCTGAGCAGCCTCATATGCCGCCTTTTGTGCTTCCTTAGCTCGCCTTGAATTGACTTGCTGTTGGGCTTTTCCAACCCTATCCAAACAATCATAAATCTCGTCCAAATTCCCATTGAGATGCTCAAAGTTTATCCATGCATCGAAAACAACCTCCGGCCAGTCGAGTCTTTTCGTTACGATATCCTTGAATACGGTTCGAACTTCGTCGTACTTCTCTTCCTTCCTAACCGCGAAACTTGTCAGTACATTTCTTTCTGAGATGAGGACAAACACTAACGTAAGAGATTCAGTATATTGTACCCACGCCAAATAACTTGTCTTGTAATGTTTTGCAGTAGACTCCCACAGTTTGCTGGATAGTTCGTGCGACTCGATGAGTTCAACGTACTAATTTGAAAAGGTGTTAGAAGACAAAGAGACTAGCTGCAAGAGGAACGTACAAGATCGGCCAGATATTTTTCAAGTCGAAAGCGAGGATCACCTTGGGGAGAGGCTGGTCACCCAGTGAGATCATGTCGGGTTGGGTACATTTTTAATGTCAATTACCTGAACGGACCATTTCAATACCCTCCTCGAGAACCCTGAACAAGGTATTGGCAACATCCTCGACTACAAGTACATCATTAATAGTGCACAAAACGCTTTACATCAATCTCGCCTTCGTCCATTGACTTGACCGCCCGTCTAAGGAGACTGGCACGTGCCCGGACAAGCGGAATGACTTCTTCTACATCCTTCTGTATTAGACCGGTAGAAAACGCCTTGTCATAAATTTCTGGGACAGCATTAGGACCAAATCATTAAAGCACTTGATTCAACATACCAGATGTAGCTTGCAAAACGGAACTAATGTCGTCGTTTGTGCTTTCCTATCAGCTGGATCAGTTGGAGTTGACTTTGCAAACAAACAAAAAAATCGAACTGACAAGAAAACGTATATATCTTGCCCAAATCACTCCTGAACCAGGAACACTTCTTGTCGCTCTTAGAAGAACAGATTGTTGGCGATCAACACTTTCACTGTTTGTCCTCTTGGAAAATCAATCAGTTCCTTTGTCAGTGTGAAATATACTTTCAGGATCCTACCAAAACATCGCAATATCCCGACCAAAAGACCCTCAAAGCAGCTTCGGCATTTTCTGTACCTTGAAACCGCCTTTTTGCTGTGTCCGAAATCGCTCTTTCGTAGAGCATCGAAATAACTGGCAAATCAATTTTCCGTGCTCTATGCTCGTAGGTCAGATAATAATCATAAGCTTCCGGCGAATAGTCTGATTGTATCTGGTGTCAACTAAGCCTGAGAGACATTCATTCAATACACAAACTGATCATCACGTACCAGGAACTGCTCATTTCGTTCTCGCCTCTGATAGGCTTTGATAGCTGGTGCTTTTGCCTTTGACGCCGATACCAATAATTTCTCATATATATCCGCTGGTTTGTTGTTGGTCGTAAATGTTGAATATGATTGGAACGTTTCCTCGTGGGCTAATTAAGAAAGGTTAGTTGGATTTTGCTTGGACACTACGATAATTCCAGTTGCGCACTAGAATGTGGCTGCTTCAAGCGTTCGAGAAGTATATCCTCAATCCTCAAAATAAGGTCGGCGCTTTCATGGCAATAGAAGCAACTTATTAAAAGCATGCTCTGAGATCAGTGGTTCAGGACTGCTCACCGTTCTTCACTTTGCACATGTGGACTATCCAACTGTTCCATCTCCCAGTTAAAATATGCATTCCACACAAGATGCCCCTGATTCTTGCTCAGAACTGTACAAACAGCTTAATTAAGCATAACTCTACCTCTGTTAGGTGACTCGACGCCTTTTTGACGACAGATTCAGCCATCATTCTTGTCCACTCTGACGAGAAAGTCTCCTGCAACTCTTCGGCCTTGGGATCCAATGAGTGAAAATAAATATGTCTTTCCAGCAGAAACTCGATATGTTTCTGAAGCATCGGTATGGCTATTCATGTGACATAAGTTATTTCCAAAAACGAACGGAACAAGTGGACATACACAAGTAGTCTTCCTCAGCAGTCTGGAAGAGAGTGAGCACCTCAAGAGCATCTTCGACCGTATCCGTGCCTTGCGAAATCCGAAGGTCGATTATTGGAAGCCATACTTCATCGCCGGCGGGCCAATACGCGGTCAACATCTGTCGCGCCGCGGTTACCTGGTCGCCCATTCCACTGGCCAGGGCCAACTGTACGTGTTGTGCATGTAGAGACAAGTCATATGGATTGGTCGAAATATGGGTGAGGGTTTCAGACAGTGCCTCCAAAGATTTGGACTCGTCCTCCATAGTGTACGCGTTAAGGATTGAATCAATCAAGCAGTGAGTGAGCACGTCCCTGGTTTAGTGCGTCACGTTACCTCTCTCCCATGTTCAATTGGGCTAAGCCCACCCAATGAATCTGGCTTCTTGCTTCTTCCAGGTTCATCTCGGCGAGTCAGATATTACACGCTCATGTTTTTCATCCATCACAATACTCGTTCGGATCCGCTAGAGCATGATGCATTATGGTCTGCAATGTTGACTTAATGAGGAAAGCTCAAACAGTGCTGTGCCGCTAATTCCCACTTATTGTGTATATTGTACGTTCAACAAGCGGAATTATACTGGTTCCGGCATGATTAGGAGTCTTTATTCACGATCTTATTTACAATCGGTGCGGTATTGTCCGGCTTGACTCCCGCGGACTCATCGAAGTCTCTCTGCTGATGCTATTTGCTTCTGCGTTCTTCTTGCTTCACTATCGGAGCATGCCATAAAAGCCCACATAAAATGCGCTTGCTAACTCCTATCCAGACACTTCCTTCTTCTATTGACTAGCATGCCGTCCCTTCTCAAGCGTCGATACAGGCAGAGCCTTAGACTTGATCAGCCCTCGAAGCAGCTGCTAGAATCAAAACTGAACGTCTCTATGAACGCAGGAACATTGTATGGGTCCATTCATTAAGCAGATGCACTGTGCCAGTGCTGATTGATTACTGTAATTAGCACAAGGGAAGTCGCAGCATCGGGATGTAGTGTTCGACGGTCTCGCTCAAGAGGAAAGCACAGAACTCCTCGACGCACCCACCTTCCCAGCAGATCTCCAACAGCGAGTAGATTTCTACGTAGAAGCAACGCTTCCTTTCACTCCCCGGTCTCAGGAGCAATCTTGCCTGTCGAGCTACTCCTTCGTATCTTTCACCTGGGCGCGGATCTCCATTACGAGTTTCCAGTTGCTGTCTCGCAAGTATGTTCACTGTGGAGATCTCTGGCTTTACAGAGCCCGAAGCTGTGGCAAGTAATACGCCCCGATGCAAGACGAGTACTGTGCAATAGGCGTATCAGACGG
Organism: Fomitiporia mediterranea MF3/22; assembly: GCF_000271605.1. Taxonomy (NCBI): domain Eukaryota; kingdom Fungi; phylum Basidiomycota; class Agaricomycetes; order Hymenochaetales; family Hymenochaetaceae; genus Fomitiporia; species Fomitiporia mediterranea. Next base: position 485,461 of record NW_006760403.1, read on the forward strand.
TCAAGAGGTCTTCCGCTACACGTCGATATTGTTTGGCCTCGCGGATTGATGACAGGCACTTCCACAATGGCTGACGTTCACTCTCGCATGACTAGCGTTCTCCCCGCGAGAAAGCAATGGCGTTCTTTGTCACTTAGATTTGACGGATACTGTCCCTTTTTGTGGAATTCTGCTCTATCAGGACTTTGCGCAAGACCGTCACGAAGTACTTCTTCTGTCCCCGAGCTAGAATCTTTGTCACTAGTATATCCAGCGAATGACGACATAAAGGAGTTTCACCTGTTCGCGGACCATGCGCCAAAACTTCGACACGTTATGCTGCATGGAATACGACTCCAATGGTCCCCCCTATTCGCGAGCCTCGTTTCGCTCGACTACACACATCACGGATTCAGTATGGGGTATGAAGCGGTGCATGAAGTACTGGATATGCTTGCCGCGTGCCAAGGAAGCCTGGAGACGTTGAGTGTCAGATTTCCAGAGACTTGCGGATCCAGTCAGTCTGACATTTGGCATATCGACACGTATTATCTCCTCGACCTTCTCGAACTTCAACGCGTTAAGAAGTTCGTTATTCGTGCCGAAGGCCACTCCGTTCCACCAAGGGAGCTTGTACTACTGGTATCGAAACTCTTGCTTCCGTCATTGATCATGTTGGAGCTCGACACATTGGACAACTCCGGTGTTTTCAGTCGGAAGGTGATCAGGTCGACCGTCAGACCGTTTTGGCGGCATCCACAAATTAAGCAGTTGATTGTCCGGAGAGCCTGGAACTACGTACCATGTATCAATGGCCTCGCGCATTCTCTGCCTAACCTATCAGAATTAGTGTTAGAAAAGATGTAAATAATTGTAGTTTATATGCTGTAATGAATAGTTGACTGAAATAAGTATTTTGTTATTGGACACGGGGAGTCCCGGAGTCGCTCATGCGATTACATAAACGAATTTGGACAGTCCGTTTTCTGTGTCCGCGACGTTTGGTCAGAATTATTATCTCCTTCCTGTCGGTTTGTTCGTCGTCGTCGTTCGTCCAGCTCGTGCAGTGCCATGCTAGCGTCGAGTCTGCGTCGTTCTCTCCGATGCGCTGTACGCAACCCAGTCAGTGTTTGTTGCCTATGGTTTATTTTCGATGAACTGACGTGGACACACTTCGATTTGTGCAGCGACCATTACGATCCTTTGCTACGGTCGTGAACCCGACGCCTACAACTGAAATTACTACTCTTGCCAATGGTTTGACCGTCGCGACAGAATCGCATCCGCATGCTGAGACAGCGACTGTCGGTGTCTGGATAGACGCAGGCTCTCGAGCTGAGAACGACGCAAACAATGGTACCGCTCATTTCCTTGAGCACATGGCTTTCAAGGGTACAAACCGTCGTACCCAGCAGGGTTTGGAGCTAGAAGTAGAAAACATCGGTGCACACCTCAACGCGTATACTTCGCGTGAACAAACAGTGTATTACGCAAAGAGCTTCCGCAAGGATGTAGGCAACGCTGTGGATATCATCAGCGACATTCTGCAGAACTCTAAGCTTGACAACTCAGCGGTCGAGAGGGAGCGTGATGTCATCCTTCGTGAGCAGCAGGAGGTTGACAAACAACTCGAGGAAGTTGTTTTTGACCATCTTCATGCTGTCGCTTACCAAGGTAGAGATAGGATTCCATTCCAATTGCAGAAGCATAGTACTTAGTATTCCACAGGTCAACCACTTGGTCGCACGATTCTTGGACCGAAAAAGAATATTCTCTCGATCAAGAGGGATGATCTTGCCTCATATATCAAAACGAATTATACGTCAGACCGCATGGTTCTCGCCGGTGCTGGCGGTGTTGACCATCAGGAGCTTGTCAAACTCGCTGAGAAGCACTTTTCTGGCCTTCCAGTGTCTCCTAATCCAATCCCTCTTGGCCGTCAAGCACACGGAAAGAGTGAATTTATTGGCTCAGAGGTGCGTGTGCGCGATGACACCATGCCAACCGCACACATTGCCATCGCTGTCGAAGGTGTAGGATGGAGTTCGCCAGACTACTTCCCAACGCTTGTCATGCAATCAATATTTGGTAACTGGGATCGCGCTCTTGGCTCGTCTCCATTACTCTCGTCACGCCTCTCGCATATTGTCTCTTCCAACAACCTCGCGAACAGTTACATGTCGTTCTCAACTTCGTACTCCGACACTGGTCTCTGGGGTATCTACCTCGTTACGGAGAACCTGATGAACATTGATGACCTCACCCACTTCACACTGAAGGAGTGGACTCGCATGTCTATTGGGCCATTGGAGAACGAGGTTGAGCGGGCAAAAAGCCAGCTTAAGGCCAGTTTATTGTTGACCCTTGACGGAACTACTGCAATTGCAGAGGATATCGGAAGGCAGCTTGTCACGACTGGTCGCAGAATGTCACCTAAGCAAATTGAATTCGCAGTGGATGCCGTGACACCAGCAGATGTCCAGCGTGTTGCGCAGAAGTACCTCTGGGACAAAGACGTACGTGAAAGATGACAATATTTTCTTGGTATTTCTTTGCTGACTAGAATTTTAGATCGCGATTGCCGCAGTAGGACGAATCGAAGGTCTTTTGGACTACAACCGCATTCGGGCGGACATGTCTTCTCTACTGTACTAGGCCTATCTTAGTGTTCCTTCCTCAGTAAATTAGAGACGCTGGTGTCTGCTAGAAAATAAACCCTTCCACCGTTTAATATCTACCTTCCTTGATAAATTTACGTCCGTATTGTGACTATCGTCATATGTGTCATTTTGGCAAGACCGACGTCACATGAAAATTATAGAATCCCGTGACGGAACGGATCAGCCATCCGTTTAACTCTGACGTTGAGCACCTCTTCGTCTGCCACCCGCGTATTTTATAAGACTTGTATAATGAGGCCATCTGCAGTTCCATTATTGAATATACTGGTGCCCGTGAAGAGGTATGGTGAACACGGCTATACGGGGAATGCTTTTTGACCGTGTTCTAGGTGTATCGACTACACAGTGAAGATTCGCGTGAACCCACAACAGACCGGAGTTGACACCAATGTCAAGCATTCCATGGTTCGCCTTCCCGTCCTTATTTTCAATTAAGCTAAGTTAACTTGTTGCGTAGAATCCATTCGATGAAATTGGTACGCGTTGCGCTTCCTTCATCTCAAAGTCCGACGGCGTAAGTGGATGCTGATAAAACTACGTACAGCTGTAGAAGAAGCAGTGCGGCTTCGGGAACGATTAAAGGAACACGTCAAATCTATCAAGGCTCTGACCATCGGTCCACCAAAAGCTGTTGATACATTGCGGACAGCATTGGCAATTGGTGCAGACGCCGCTATTCATGTTGAAGTTCCAGAGAGCGCAGCCCCTCCGGAACCACTGGCCGTTGCCAAGGTCATCCGCGCGGTCATCGAGAAGCAAAAAGAGTCTGGCGGCGTGGACTTGGTCATCATGGGAAAGCAGGCGATTGATGACGATGCAGGCCAGACTGGCCAAATCCTTGCTGGCTTACTTGATTGGCCTCAAGCAACGTTTGCGAGCAAGGTCACTGTAGATGTAGACAAGAAGACAGCAAATGTTGTGAGAGAAATAGATGGCGGGCTACAGGAGGTCAAATGCAACCTACCCCTCGTCGTTACTACGGATCTTCGGTGCGCTGGAGCTATGATTAATGCATGATTCTTTTGCTGATAGTCTGCTCTCTCGGGTCCAGATTAAACGGTATTGGCTATCGTCTACTTTACGGATTTCACACGCTCACTTAAGAAATGTTACCAGAACCCCGATATGCTTCGCTCCCGAATATTATGAAGGCTAAAAAGAAGCCCATCGAGAAGTTATCGGCCTCCGACTTGGGTGTTGATCTTTCCCCGCGATTGGAAACTATTCGAGTTTCAGAGCCTCCCAAGCGGGTTGGTGGAGGGAAGGTACATTGAACGGCCCAATTATTTATTCATGCATTGATTGGTTCTTCAAGGTTTCTAGTGTTGAAGAACTTGTGGCAAAATTGAAGGAGGCGGGAGTTGTCCCAACATAGATCGTAACACTGTTCGTGAAATTCGGCTAATCGGCATCTGAACTGATTGTTCTCAGTTAGAGCGCTTGTAGTTTAGTATAGCTGCACACCATTTGATACATACGGCATGCGCACTTGTCAATGCGTGATTTACGGATTTCCACCACAGGTGCTGACGTTTATCCCAGAATCACCTTATTTCTATACTGAGGCATCATACAAATATGATGCTTGACGACTACTCGCTCTAATTACTGCATTCCCTTCATCAAAGCTCTGCGTTGCTAGTATTCAAGATCAAAATCAATTCATCACGCGCGCGATTGATCGCTTTCCCCGTGCTTTGAGCACGATTGAACCCAGAATATCTCGCGTACTCTGTTTTTCAGAAGATTTACGTTTTTGCTGTGCATGCCTCGCCATAGTGCTAATCCATCTCGTTACCCAATAGGCCGATGAACTGTAACACCTTCAACCTGGCTGTACGGTCTAGTGAATGGAACGGAAACTTCGCCAAGTACTCGAGTCGATCCCGAGGCAAATTATTGAATAAAAGCGCGCCACTGGGGATGTCGGTCCAGCGTAGAGCCCATCACTGATCAGAACATATAGCTTTGACGTGAATCATTCGCAACCTGCAACGGTCGTCGGTGACTGTGAATTCACTTCATGTATCTCTTGGAGCGGCCCGGGGTGGCGTCCTTTTCCATGATAAAATCGCCATTGCCGTATCCTCATCCCACTTCTAGCTCTGCTGGTCAGACCCTTCGAGCCTATGTCGAACAGCTCTCACGGGGCGTGCATTGCCTTCCTTTCCAGTCTTTCCAGCTTCGAAGGCTTCGACCATTTCAACGGCAGCCATGGCGGACACTCTAACGATGGTTTTCAAACGAGAGGACATAGCCAGTTCGACTTCCAGTTCGACGTTTGTATGTGGTTTGCAAAAACCGTGTACGCCCTGCATCACAACTCCTGCTTTCTAAACGTCACCTAACGAGAAACGCACAGAGTTGATGGACGATATTATCTTACAGCTTGTGCAATCGTCCTTTTCCTCGATATTATCCTGACACTGGATGTGGAGATAGAACGCGTCTGGAACACCAAATTCACCAAAGCAAAACTTTTGTTCTACCTCGTAAGCACAGTGCACTCGTCTTCATGCGACGAGTACTTCTAACTTATGTAGAACCGATATCTGCCTCCTATACTGTACTCGATCGCCTTATTCGGTAAGGGATCTACGATATTTGAGGCTTTTTTCTTGCTGAAGGAGTTGCAGGTTCAAATCATCCAAGTCTATCCTCAAAGGTCTGCCATTTGCAGTGTATAATATTAATGACCTTCTAAATTACGCACCTTTGCTTTTTCGGTACAGTTTTGCACCAATTTCTTCCAAGAGATCCTGCCCGTGCTGATTGTCTTCGGCGAGGCTGCTATCGGTGCCTTACTGATTCTAAGGACCCGAGCACTGTACCAGGAAACGAAGGGCCATTTATCTTATGTGGTTCAGGGCGTTCTAATCATAGTCTACCTTGTCCAAATAGCCTTATCAGTGGTCCGTACCATGGTACCTGATCTCTAGTTCGTGTGCTTAATGTCTCTTTGGTCAGCTCGTCGCTAAAGACCTGAAGGCTGTGGGTCCTCTTAGACAAACTTTTTATGAGGGGTGTATTTTATTTTTCCACCATTCCGAGTGAGTACCTAGCCTGTGGTGACTTCTTTTCGACCTCGCGTAATGCTGACCTAACCGGTGTACTATAGTACTTCACGTGCGTCAACTGTAGAATTCAAAGTTATGTCTATGCATCACGGAACTGACAAGCGAATCAGATTTATTGACTCTCTGGTTCACGAATATCTTCTTCAACGTGATTGTCTTCATGTGCACTTTTAAAAAGACCGCAAAAGCACATTGGTCGGATCCTTGCCACGCTGTGCACAGTCGGATTCTTGTTGATGGTAGGTAGATGAAGTTTCATTCGAGATTCATTGGTTAACGGCGTTTCACTTGATATAGCAACTGTATATTTCATGTAAGGACCAAATATCCTGTATCATTTCCTTCCCTATACTGATGAAGAACTAGAGCTGTAATGGCAGCGAAGGTTATGAATTTGGCAATGCTAGTTGTATGTCAATATTTCTCGAATGTTGGGTTGCCAAGCTTACGTAGAGAACAGTTTTATCCGCAATGGAATAGCATTAATTGGATCTCAAACCACGTGTAAGTTTGTTCCTCTCGTTGCTTGTGGCAATTCATCAGACTTACGCATGTCTTCCTTCCCCAGAATCGACGTATGTCACCGTACTGTAGATGCTACTTTCCTATTTACTAAAACTTCACTCAGGTGATCCTCACATCCCACTATTTCCTCCATCTCCGGGAAGAGGGTGGAAAAATGATCAGAACGGGATGTACGTCAACAGCGAACGGGTTTCCTAGGGTCGACGAGAATACTTGTCACCCACGGCCTGCTATTATCATCCGCATTGACGCACGACCCATTGGATCACCGTCGTCATTATCCGAGGAATGTATGGAATACGTCGATCGTGATTACTCGTATTCGCCGACCTGCTATAACAGGAACAAACCTCTACCGGATATTGAGCAGGGTTGCGTCGGTCTACTTAGCCCCGTGCCTATGCCTGTATCTCCAGGAATCAGACGATTTAGTCGCCTACCAGAAAGCGTTCGACTGTCGGTGCAGCGGGCAATTGAAGAAGTACTGGCGAGGGAGGGATGTGCCGAGATACTTGTGTGTACTAGTAGTGCTTGCGGCGGTGACGTCAAGCTACCCTTGGAAGAGGATATCAGTATTGGACGAAAGTCCAGGTTTAGTACTTGGACTGTTCCTGCAGAAGCACCTTGCAAGCGTATTCGTAGTCGGCGTAGGAGGCATTCGTTAAGTTAGGATCGCGCCGCTGTGGACATAGACGAGCGGTGACCTCTCCAGGCTGCTAGAGTACTCATTCTTTCCTTGCGTGTATACAGAAATAGTCAAACATCAATTGTACACATACGTATCTTCAGTGTAAATGAATATTGGACTGTAATAAAACTTTAGTTTCTGTAAGTGATCTTGAAGTGGTATCTGCACAATGCTTTTGGGAAGACGCAAAATTGTTTTGTGGACTGATGTAGAAAACAGTGAATTAACAAGGATACGGTTCATGATAAATGAGACAATTATTGCAAGCAAAATAGTTTGTGTTCAAATATCGGGGATATTGACTGAATTGAATGCACGTGCAGGAAATGCGACGATCATGTATCCAATTCGGGATACGTGTCCCACTGCTCTTTCCTCTTCGTAAATTTCATTCAGCAGACCATGTGTAACCAGATCCGCGACATGTCAGATCGCCATCAGACTCAGTAGTTACTCGGCGTGTATATGAGTATATGTGGCTGTGGACTGCTAGTACCATCACCAAGATGCCGGTCCTGCTTCAAGCGCACAAGAAATTGTTCCTGTGCAACACTCGAAGCGCGAAGAAAACCGAAGTTTGCTGCCAGTATACAAAGCAGATAAAGTACGTGTCGCAGTCCAATTAATGTCGTTCGTCATTCCTGCAACTTCGCATCCAGGGACACCCTATTGTTGCTAAAGAAGCAGAATTTGCTATTTCGATCCCTATTATTCGTCGTGACCCGAAAGATGCATGTATATTGCAAGAATTCTCATGCCAGTATCTTCTAGGAAGAGTTCATAAAGCGAACAGTGGCTGCATCCCAGCGACAGGCCGAGCGTGATTATAAGACCATAGTGCGGAGAAAGGCCAAGAAAAATAAGCTTGGAATAATCCGTCAGTTCAATCTCGTTCATCAATATACCAGCCGTTGTCGTGGAGAGGGCCGACGAGTTCTTCTTGGAAGGTATTATTTACTCATCATTTCTGAACTCGCTCGATACAGCGCTCAGCTCTCTCCCCACCCTCCCTCCGAACAGACCTTCTGACGTGGACGCAAGATGAGTTACCACAAGCCATCAAGAAGTCAAGTAAATCTGCGAAGACTCCAGGCCCCACATCTACTTCCGTGCTACGAGACTTCGTTGGAAACGAACCGCTCGCTAGCATACAGCCGGCGAGCTCGTAATCTAGACAGATTATTCTTGCAGTATCAACAGAATTTATCTGTGAATTGTTAACTCGCCTTGATGCCGCTGGCTGTGCACATTGTCGGTGTTAGGATCCCAGCCCAATGTTGTTACCGTGATCATCGACTGATTGTACAGGAATACGTCAAGACGCCGTATCATCCGATTCATCAGAGGTATAACCTCCTGTCTCTTTTCAAAATAGTACGAAGATGCCCCCAAATGCAGTTTTGCGTCCCTACGAGCGTCCAAATCCTCATTAGAACAAAGCATGGAACCAACAGTCTTGATGTTCACACATCGATCAACTGTAAAAGAGCGCTATCAGGATCGTATAAAGTGGTCAAGAAATCACGTACTTACAGTAAAGCATTTGTATACTTCTTTATAACCAACAGGCCTATTGAATCTGCTTCTGTCATGATAACTTCGGCAGAGGCAAGCGTCATTTCCATCTCCATGGAGGCCATCCTTTACGGTACGTGGGTCCTGCTGTTAATATGGAAGCTTACAGGCATTGCGTAGGTATTTCGGTACCGATGTTCATCCTCACTATGTGGATTCTTCGACAGAGACAGAGACGAGGCGTACACTATGCTATGATAATCTCAGCCTGCGCACTGCAAACTTTGGCTACAATGGTACACAGTCGCCACTCCACCAAGTGGAATGCAAAGCTTGCATTGATTCGATATACTTTTAGGAACTCATAGTGAACATTATCCGCATCTATCAAGACTTTCTCACTATTGGCCCCTTCCTGCCTCGCGGACCAGAACAATTCTTTCAGGATGTGACGCAGAGAACGTGGATTACCAAGAGCTGGCTATACAATATTCAGACACTAATTCTGGATGGTGTCGTTGTGCGTTACGTCCAACATAAAGTCTTTGCAACTCTGAGCTCCCGTTTTTCCATCACAGATCTATCGGACGTACATCGTCTGGAAGAAAATTTACATCATTATTATTCCAGTCCTAGGTTGGCTGGCCCTGCTTGGTATGTCTGGACCTGCACCATGTAGCAACAAAGATATCTCTAACGTACTACTTTCAGTGACGTGTGTTTGTCTAAACGTCGCATTCGCTACTGCCGTGGAACATAAAGACGATATGTTTGCTAAGCCTACAGGTCAATGGATCACCGCCGTATACACAACGACTCTAGTGACAAACCTCTCTGCAACAAGTGCGTAAGTCCCTGTCGAAGTAACGGTTGGTCAATGTATTGACTTCAATTAGCTCTCCTCGCATTGCGTATCTGGCGCGTAAACCGCGAAGCTTCCGAATATAGATCCCAAGGACGCGTGGCGTCGGTCCTTCGCAGCGTCATTGAATCCAGAGCAATATATTCAGTTACAGCAGCGTTGATCACATTCGTTATCACATCCTTAGGAGTCTACGTCCTCTTTTATATGGTATATCGTTCATCAAGGACCCTACACTTCGACTATTACTAAAGTTGTTTACCAGACCTCGCCTATAATATCAATCGTCTTCAATATGATCATTATCAGACTCGGGTTTGCGACCGAGTGTCATTTACCAGTTGTCAGCACCACAGTACAGCAAGGAAGGAGGTTCGAGCCTTCCAGTCAGGGAAATCGTGACAGCATTCGAGCTTCTCGTGAAAACTCAGGATTCGGGATGAAATCTCTAGAAGTCGAGATCACACAACACGTCGAGACGGACGCAGATGCGACTTCCATCGCCGAAACGGGGAGGGAAGAAGGAAGGAGGCTAGCTAGTGAAGCGGCGAGAATACCACTCTAAACACTTAAAAACCTTGCATCTTAATCTTAAATTACCATGCTGCAAACGTTGCTCTTTGGTTTTGTTGTGTATTGACCAACGTGTGTCTCGGTCTATTAGAGATTCAGAACAGAATGCTCTCAATATTTTTTTCCTGTTTGGTTGTCGAGTGACGTCTGCCCATACTAGCTAATTTCCATCACCGAAAGTTGTATGTGATTTGCTTCTAAATTAGTAAATAAGCACCACAGCAGAGGTATTTCCAATTCAAATTTCTTTTCCTTCCTGGATGTTGAGTGATGTCCACTCATACCAGCCGTTTTCCCTGTCATCAAATGTTGTATATAATTAATCTACATAAAATAGTACTACAAGGAAAGTTACATCTAACTCAGATTTCTGGTGGACAAATAATGTATAAGGGTACTGATTAAGTCTGTATGAGAGCTGGAACAAGCAACAATCTTGTTCTGCTATCCATTCCCCTTTGGTTCTACAGAGGAACAAAATCATTAATACATAATGTTAATAAACATTAATTTGATTTATTTCAAATGGGAAACAATGCATATCCTTAGAATCAAATAATAATAATTACTCATTTATGTCACTGTACAAGCAACTGATATACTTATACATCCATGGACAAATAGACAATAATCACAGCACCACAACACTTTCCTTGCAGATGCCTTCAGAGCATGTCTAATAATCTATCTTATTATCATGCATGCACGAACTGAACAGCAGCAAGTAATAGACTCACACTAAACACCTTACATAACATATAGTAGACAACACAAAACACTCAACAAGCTTACCTATTCACCTGTTATTCACATAGCAGAAGCAACCATACAGAAATCATATCGGGACATCGAAACATCGAGGCATAGAGGTGGGACAAAGTGACAGCAACAAAAAATGCTGGGTATATATGCAGCAAACAAACAACTCAAACATACGACACGTATCGTTAGAAAGGTTGTAAAAGTAAGAAAAAGTTCGGTGTCAACGACTCAACCAGGACCAAAGAGCAAAAAAAAAATTGATAAAAAGATATTGTTAAGAATGAAAGAAAAACGACCAAAAAAGCACAAAATAAACAAACCCAGACTGACAACTTAAATTACTTGAATAAAAGATGAGGGGGGTTTAAGAGTAAGAGTAAGAGATGCCTGTCTGCCGGCCAACATCAAGCATAACAAAACGAAAACGAAATGCTAAATGCCGAGACAAACGGACGGATAGAGACAGACAGAAAACATCTGTGCAATCTAATGAAGGTCACCCAAATCGGCACCCAAGAAAACAAGATGAGAAAAAAAAAGGCCAACAAACTAACGACCACTACCAAGCAAAGAAAAAAAAACGCAAAAGCAAGCACCAGCTTGGGATGAATTCGGATTGATAGGTGAGAGCCTTCGCAAGAGAGGGGGAGGGAAGGAAGAGGAAGTTGTTGAAAAAGTTGCCGCCTGGAATATGTTTGAGTTTGAGAAAAACAAAAAAACTTCCAAAATAGCCATTTTGCGAAAGTAGGGAGGGGTAAAAACTTTCAAATATCGAAAAGAAAGCCCCCCCGAGTTCGCGTACGTACACAATGCCCACCATCTCCATCACTCCTTACTCCCACACATTCTTCTTCGATATTCGAACACAAAAAAACGAAAACCACCTATCTTGCTTCAACGAGGGGGAGAGCAGACGAGACGAGACGCAAGGGAGAAAGATCACCAATTCAAAGTGTTATCCCTCAAAATCGGCGCTGAGATCGTCCCAGGCGCAATAGGTCTCCGTTCACGCATCATACCCGCAACACCCGCGCCCGCACCGGGAACAGCACTAACATTATGTCCACCACCATAAAGATCTTCCCGCATCGAAGGCTGCGTGAACCCTCTCAACGAGTCCTCCGCATAATAGAACGACCTTCTTCGTTGTCCACCTACCGAATCCCGGTCAAAGTCCTGTCCGGGCGCGGGGACCACTTCCATTTGCGGGTTTTCAGCGAGTCGGTGGTGTGCTGATTCTTGACGTCGTTTGAAGTTCCGGTACACAAGGAACACCAATATACAAAGCGCAATACCACCCAATGCGGAACAAACGCCAATAATCGCGTCGCGTCGCGAGTTGCTCGAGCCAGAAGACGAACTCGAACCACCAGATGGCGAATTTGGATCTTGGGAGATAGGGTCAGGCATTGTGGTGACGCTGTAGGACACGTCGATATGCTGAGCCAGCTGGTTGGATATGCCCGTCGTCTTGGTGTACAAATTGGACTGCTTGGCCTTGATTGCTTGCTGAAGTGCGGGGACTTGGTCGGAAGGTATGTACAAGATGAATAGAGTTCGCAATTGGTCCTTGTCATCAGGAGACGTGTACGTTGACGGCTCGAAGACTTGAAGCGCAAACGTCTTCACTTGATCCGCTATCGTAACAATACATCAATCAGTAGGCATGGTATATAAAAGGTGCAAATTATCCCTTACCAGCGAGACCCAAGCCGACCTGCAACGCTGGAGGGAAAAAGGCGAACATCTGGGCAGCGCTGTCGGTGTTGGTCGCAACAAAGTCCCAGCCCAGTGAGTCGTCAAACATAACAGCAACAGCCGTATAATCATTTAGATCGTCGTTAGCTGTCACTCCTCCACTGGCTGGATAAATCCGAGCAGGAAGACCGGAAGGCAGTGGCACAGCCGTGACAGTTGCACCACTCGTCGCACTCTCTAGCGTCGCAGTCGTCGTCGGCTCATCTGGGTTTGTTAGAGTAGTGAGCGTAGATGAGGTGGTAGAGTCAGCGCTTGAGGTGAGCAGGCCGGTCTGCGTGAGGAACGAGTACTGCGAGTTAATTGACGTCGATGTATCGACGGAAGACGTCAAGGTGATCAGGCTCGTGGTATTGGTGGCTTCTGCAATGGTTGTATTGGTCGTTGGGAATGTGATGGTACTCGTGGCATTATTGATCCCTGTGGTTGTAGTTCCGTTTGTCCCAGTTGTAATCGTAGTGCTATTTGAATCAGTACCAGAAGTCGTCGTACTGTTATCCCCAGCTGTCCCTGTCGTTGTAGTCACTGGAGCAGAAGTGATTGTCGACGGGAGCAAACTGCTGGTAATCGAACAAAGGAGTCCGGAGCATGACGAGGTTTCACTGGCTGTCGCAGAACTACCCGAGCCGGAAGGTACATTAGACGTGACGGTCGATGTACCCGTTGCAGAAGAGACAGGAGTACAAACGAGGTCTATACCGAGAAGCCCATCGCAAGAAGTAGATGGGGCTGCGGAACTTGATCCAGAAGCAGTTGACGCTGGTGCACTGGTCAGTGTGTTCGAATTTGACGATCCTGAATTTGTGCCAGAGGGCTGTGGTGCCTGAGATGAGACAGGTGTACAAACGAGGTCCAAACCGAGAAGCCCATCGCAAGAAGTAGATGGAGCCGCGGAACTTGATCCAGAAGCAGTTGACGCTGGTGCACTGGTCAGTGTGTTCGAATTTGACGATCCTGAATTCGTGGTTGAGGACGCCGGTGCTTGGGACTGGGACGAGCTTTGCGTACTGCAAATGAGGTCTATACCAAGAAGCCCATCGCAAGAGGTCGTCGGCGCCTGAGAACTCGATGATCCAGAAGCAGTCGATGCCGGCGGTCCACTGGTCAGCGTGTTCGAGCCCTGATTCGAACTTGACGATCCTGGGTTACTCGCAGAACCAGTTGACCCCGTAGTAGACGCCGGCGGCGCTTGAGACTGGGACGAGCTCGGCGAAGAGGCAGTAGAACAAAGAAGCCCGCCTACGTCAAGTCCAAGAGGGCATTCGGTTGTTACAGACTGGGAACTTGATCCAGAAGCAGTCGACGCTGGAGGTACACTGGTCTGTGTGTTCGAGCCCTGGTTCGAACTTGACGGTCCCGGATTACTCGCAGAGCCAGTAGGTCCTGTAGTAGTTGCAGGCGGTGCTTGAGATTGCGACGAGCTCGAAGTAGCCGTGCTTGACGGTGTGATGGTGCTACAATCGAGGCCTAAAAGACCGCCGCATGAAGTTATCGGAGCCTGGGAACTTGATCCAGAAGCAGTCGATGCTGGTGGACGACCAGATTGCGTGTTCGAGCCCTGATTCGAACTCGATGATCCTGGATTACTCGCTGTAACACTAGACTTCGTAGTTGCAGGCGGCGGCGCTTGGGAGTCAGACGCGCTCGATGTAGCCGTGCTCGACGGTGTAACTGTAGAACAAAAGAGGCCTAAAAGACCACATGAAGTCGTTGGCTCCTGGGAACTCGACGTCGTCCTACTCGGACTCGAGGCGCTAGTGATTGAACTACTCGAAGAAGATCCCGAAGAAGACGAGCTGCTATCAGATGACGGTGAAGATTGCTTGCTTGACGGCGCTGAACTAGTCACTGATGATGATGATGACGATGATGCACCTGATCCCGTCGCCGAATTCGTCCCCGAAGTTGACCCAGTCGTAGTAGCCGAACTACTGGGCGGCGGTAACGAGGGAGACGAGCTGGGAGCCTTCTGAGGATCATCGACTGGAAAAAAAGAATAAGAGAAATGAACGCAGGACATTCCCAATTCAGTCAGTCAGCTTTTTTGTAAGACGTAAATGAATGTGCGGAAAAACACGAGAAGCAAGAGGTGCGGTTGGTGTTTATGATGAATGATGAAAAAATGCGGACCGACGACAGCGAAAAAGACTACACGCAAAAAAAGCAGAAATTCAGAATAAAAAAACGACAGGACTTACGGAGACCAAGAGAAGCAAGACCAGGAAGATTCACATCCGCAAGCCCCCTTCGAACGGCATCATGAACAGCGGGTGCACGCCTCGCGTTGGTGTTGGCTACCTCGAGACTCCTACGGGCATGGGAACGTTTATAGGACGAGTGCTCCGCGTTAACCGGGGCCGCGAGCGATAAGCCCAGCAGAAAAAACACAAAGAGGACGCAAAACAAAGAGGTGGGTCGGAATAAGCCTAAGGAGGAGAGTGAGGAGGGGGATTGTGCCATATTCCGGTAGCTATGGCGGGCAATTTGTGGGTGGGTGGGTTACGATAGATACTACTACTGATGAGAGGACGACGAAGGGTCGAAACGAGCGACGCGGGTAGAAGGTTGGATTGAGCGTTAATATATATAATGTCTATAGAGACAGCTGAACGTCGTGAGTGGATGCACGGTGAGTGCGGCGGCAGGGGGTACAAGGAGGGAATATGAGGGGGAGGAGGAGAGGACCGCTTGCAGGGAGACCAGTTGATCTTTCACACGCGTAGTGCGATTCTGGACCCGCTACTGCCGCATCACTCCTTTTATATTTTATATCAATATTCTTAGCCTCTCTGATCCCTTCCCTCGCCCGCTCCTTACTGCCAGCTCACCAGTCCTCTTTATACTTGGAACGCATCATACGCTATTCCCACCGCACTCCTTTTCTGTCTCTTCCCCTCTTTCACCGCGAAAAACATACATACCCATAACATACTCTCAATCCAAATGGGGATTTCTCGCTCTCTCCCGTCTCAGCCTCATATCCATCTCCGTCCGTATTCACATCACCCGAACTATTTCACCGCCGCGTTTCACATTTCATACTCACATCATCTCATCTCATGCAGCATGTCATATATGTATTTATGCCTAGTGTATATAGAAAGTACGGATCTGCATATTCTGACCGCATACAATCGAACAATCGAACAAGCAAATGAAGCACATGAAGCACACAAGCTCAGCTCAAATGAACCCGATCTATCAGCCAGCCATCGCAAGAAGTCCCGTCAGAACAATGATAATCACACTACAGAATCACGAAACACCGCGCAATTCAACTCACCTTGTTCGCAACATCAAGTGCATCATGGTCCGCCGTCAGTCGTACGTACGCTTTCTTTTTCCCATCAGGTCTACGTGTGCGAGCGGCGTACAGGATAACACAGGCACAGAAGTACGGGAGATCAGTAGCATACATCGAAATCAAGAAAGAGAATCAGAGAATTGCAAAGTAGGTGGAGAATCAGTATGGTAGATAAATCAGAATGGCAACTGTACTACTAACCGGATGAGTGTGTTGACAGATGCAGCCTGTACCTCCCACAGCTCCTTCACAGCAGACTTGATCTGTCGCTTGTTCGCCTTAATATCCACAAGGAACACCAACGTGTTATGCTCCTCAATCTTCTTCATCGCCGACTCGGTGTTCAACGGCGATACAACCGTCCGGTGCGCATCCATACGCGGTACATGCGGGACACTCTTGCGTAGGTATTTGGGTTTCCGCGGAAGACGCAAAGTCTTTGGTCGGTGGAACGTCACAGAGTAGCGTACTTTACGTGCACGGTGACCATGTACGCCCTGCAACGCCGCCTTTTTGGCATTTTTGGCCTTGGCCGTGTCCGCTGCAAAATCGAAATGATGTATTCGTGTCGATAAGCAATTTGGTCCTCTTGATTAGTTTTCCAGAACACGCACATTTTGCGGCAGGCTTGCTAGTCTTTGCAGCTCCCTTTGACGCAGACATGGTCTGGAGTACAACAGTCAGCAAGTGTGAATTAGGAGCGAGAATGTAAGAAAGGAGGCAAAGGAGCAGCACAAAAGTCTACGCTGAGCTTTCGTTGCGAATCCATCCGCCATGTCAACAATCCATCCACTCCCAATTCGCCCAGCCAGCCCAGTTCATCCGCTCCAACAGTTGAATACGCATCTTAATCGTTCCTAAAACCCGTCGTATCGACAAAGATACTCACCTTGATGAATGTTTGTCGATTGCGAAGAGAGTTTCTACCAGTCTTCGTGCAGTACGACAATCTTGCCGTGCCTCCATTCGTCCAAATTAGGCATGAGTCACGTTTTCAATCCACTCCCGCACCAAATTCAAATTACGTATCAGTATTTATTACTCCATTTCATCATTGAAATTTGAATGGCATTTCAATGCTACAGTATAGGCTACAACATCAATAATATTAAGAATTAAATAATACAGCGTATGTCCATTCATTCCCATTCTTCGCCGTCTGGTTCAGCAGTTGCCCCGTCTTCGTTCCATATTTGAAGGAACTAAAAATAAAATAAAATGAGAACAAATGCGCCTTCGTATGTATGCACAAAGCATTGCTCACCGTCGCCTTTTGCAATTCCACATCCTCATGAGTCCGTATCGGCTTCACGGCATACGGCATTCGATCCCAAGAAATCACAGTCTCCTTTCGACGAGCAGCAGGTCGGTCCCCAACTGCACTTTTCTTCCCAAGAACAAACTTCTGACACTTCCTATATCATTTGTTAGAGAAGCTTCTGATTAAATATTGCCGGTATCAACTCACTCCTCCGATAAGCCATACAGAACCTTCAGATGTGCTTTTAATAGCATGATTATACCAGCTATGCACGTTGATCTCATTAACGCGAGTTGCTCATCAAAGGGCAGAGAAGAGAGCCCTACGAGATTGCCGTCAATATGTGTTAATTCTGTCACAGACAAGCTGCTTACCTTGGCTTGTTGATGATGCACCCTCTGGAGGCTGAACCTGATTTTCCATCCCCTCTTGAGTTCGCGGTGCTGATTGCAACTGAGCCAGCAAGTTTCCCGGCGCAATACGCTCAACTAAAAGCGATCCTGATTCGGCAAGTTCCCGTGTCAACGTCTTCAGTACAGTCAACACCTCTTCCTGCGTCCGATAATCAAATGTCGCAAAGTTCTCCGCCATGTACCGGACAAAGTTCACCGTATCCTCTTCGGTTTTACTAAAATCACGTTGCTCGAACACCTTGAGGACGGCACGTAGAAACTCTTGCCGAGTCGCTCGCTTTTCTCGAACTAGAGCGTACCATCGCCCGAGCAATGCGGTCGGTGTCGGCTGCATGCGGTATCCCCGTAATTCATGATTACCGTTATCGGCGGCAGCAAGCTTCTTTTGGTAGTTGAAAGACTTCCGACAAGCAGCGACAAAACCCGAGTTAAGCAATGAAGTATGCTTGTGATGCAAAATTGTATGCAATGCGACAGCACGCGAGCTCAGTGAGTTCACTGGGGAGGTCTCCAGAGCAACGATAACGGGGAAAGACTACCGATACGCAATTATTAATTTCAGACAACAATATTGAAGTCGGGTACAATGGAATCTTACCAAAAGCGGATGGGCGAGACCCTGCTTGACGGTGAAACTCAAAATGTCCACAGCTGACGTCTGGACTTGCGGGACAGGCGAAAATGCCGCCTCAAGAATGTGACTGAGGTAACGCTGCACTATAGCCGAGCTGACGCTGCAAACACCATGTTAATACTTAGGAAATTTAAGATTAGTGCAACAACGTACCCAGATTCGGCGAAGCCGTGAGTATTTCCTACCAGTTCGTCCATATTTATGCTTTCGCTCGGCTTACTAGGACCTATTAATGCCAGTCATCACCTGCATTGTGAGACAAAAAATTATTAGGGAAACCAACCGCCTTGCTGTGCGGAATGCTTAGCACTCTCGGAGACCAAAAATTCCTGCATCAGCCTGAGCAACCGCCCACGGTTGTCTTCCTCAGATGACGCAAATATAGCGTCCATCATTGTCGCTGAGCTTTCAAGGGTCATTAAAGTCGGCCGAGCTCGGAACAGGAAGCCCAAGCAGACAAGCAACCTCCCGCGGATACCCCCCTCAGTGTATTTCTCATACAGCTGCAGAAGGCACCTGTAGATATGTTCAACGATGGGCCCCTACAAACACAATTAAGTAATGCAATAATCCAATCATGAAGATGACCAACCTTATCTATGGCGTCTAATTGGCCAGACAAATCTGTGTTTTCTGTCCTTAGTTGGTCGAAATCGAAATGTTCACCAAGAAGAGAGACAATTAGGACCAAAATATGAAGAGTCCGAACACCATTGGCATCGAGGGTGTTACCAGGTTTCGTAATGTATTGTCGTACTCTCGCTAGAAACCTATTAGGACATCGCACTTGTAAATTAAGAAATGTCGCACCGATACAAGACTTCAACAAAGCGACAAGGCGGGTGAAGTCGTGGGTTAGATGTCGTACCACCGCGCATAGGCATGCTACAACTTCTTGCAGTGACTAAGAATACGAAAAAAAAGCGCATTAACGAAAGCCATCGGTGAGTTGTTCTGATAACTTACTGTCCCATGGAGATTCGGCTTGAGCACCATAGGTTGGAGTATGGCTTGCAGTTCCTGTCCGAACTTCATGGAAGCCTTAGGCATATGCGGAATTGATATACGATATATCTTTAGAATGTAGTCGGAAGCAGCAACTTCTTCGCTCTGTTATAAGTCAGTATACGATCATCTAGTGCAATACGAAAAAAGGCTCACCGAGGTTGAATTCTTCAGGTAAGGTAGCAAAACAGATGCTTTGGAACCAGTCATGACAGGTGGATATGCTACAGTAAACAAATGAATTGTGCGGATGCAGTTCGTGACGGACTACGCGAAAATTGTTAATAAGATGAGGATTCGCCAAAGTAATTGCTCGCGTACAAAATTGACGAAGTCAGAAGCGTCAACAAGACCCTCAATCATAACATCATAAATCTCCGTGAAGCGAGAACGAAGTGTCGACATTGCAGAAGCGTCAGCCCCTTCCTTTCCAGAGACAATTCTGCCAAGCATGTCTTCCAACGGTGCTTGGCGGTCTTTGAAAATATTACAAACACCCATTATCACAGAAACAATTCCGAGAGTTGCACCCCTGTCTGTCTGGCCGGATGTTGCCGTTGGCAAGAACCAAATCTCCTCCAAAGTCTTGACAGCCAAATCCTAGTAGCAAAAGTTAATACCCTAACACTGCAATGGAAAAACAATAAATGCAACCTTGACAGTGTCATCTTCGTCTAGCATCCGAAGGACTAATTTAGAACAAGTATCGACTTTCCGGTCTAAGTCATCGGTAACGTAGAAGAATGCTTTTAGTAGCTTTATCACCCTCTTGCGTACACCTAGTCCAGTATCCTGTGAAGGACGTCAGTTTATATGCGACTGTACCGGCCGAGCAAAGTTGACATACCGCTATACGTTCGGCAACTCTATGATAGTAATCTCCTGCTACAGCAGGAGAATCTATCATATACTTCCCAATCAGCTCTACAGCCGCGTCTCGAACCTGCGGTGAACTGTCCAAGAGGTGGCTTTCGATGGCATGACGAACGTTCGGCTGAGACAGAAATTTCAGGAAATGGACTTTGGATCACATGGACGTATGGGAGTCTTACGTTTGAGAGCACCGTCGAATCGACTGACAAAATATGACTCAGTGCACGTAATGCCTTCGTTCGGACAAAAACTGGGGGTGCATCTAAAGCCATGACTACCACATTCAGAATGGGGTCAAACGCGTTCTTCAAAGATTGTGTCGTTCCCAGTTGTCGGGAGAGCCTATCAGCTCTGTCTATCTCGTCCTGCGTCCTGTGGAGGGTAAGTTAAACACTGCACGGAGTCCACAGTTTAGACGTACGCGTTGTCAAATACGTCCGTCGGTGCATCTTTCCAGATATCTCGAAGAGCGGACTTCGCTTTACTGCCAATCGATAGATATTTGATCCTCATATTTGAATCCCAATCTTCTTCATGCGAGCTTGACAAAGAGTCGTTCAACTGGATCAAAGCAGTTGCAAGTTCTTGTCCCCAAATCACCGCGTTCAGTTCTCGAGCACTCTGACAATAGATCAGAGTCAATCATAATCACTTTCAAGAACGCCCACCTCATAACCGTGATCCTCAGATGCACGCTTTGACAAATGAGAAGATACTTCTTGGTGTACGCTTATAAGCCTTTTCAGGGCATTCTTATCAAGTGTTGAAATGGACTGCCAATACATTAGCGTGTAAGCATAAAGACATAAATTTGCCATACTTCGTCAAGGCTCTTGAGACATGCCGTCCCAGCGTTCTGGTCCCCGCCGTCGCTCTCTTTGGACCATTTTTGCGCGTTGCTTCGTAGTCTGCCCGCAATTGTACCCAGGTGGTCGAGGGCCATCGCCTTCGAAGCATTATTATCATTGCCGGAGGATTTCACGTCTTCCAGCGACGAGATCTTCAATTTAAGGTGACATTAGACAGATTGGCGACGACATGAAATGAAAATAACTTACCATATATTTGCAGACTATGCTCAGCAATAGGCTCGCTGCTGGCCATTCCGGCCAGAAGAGGACGAGCAGAAGGTCAGATATTAGGTTGTCCAGAATAGCACGGTATTCCACTTCGTTCGCGTTCTTCGTCGATTTGCCACGTCCGGACCTTTGTGTAAGAAACGCAACGATCGCCTTGGCAGATTTTGTCGGCGCTTCCAGGCCACCAGCGTACAATTTTGCTTCCTATGCGTCAAACAAGAAAACATCAGTCTTTGAAGCTGGTACGAATGACTAAGCGAACCTCAATGTCTATTTGATCCATAAACGGCTCTTGAGGGGCAGAACCGTGGCTGTCATGGCGTTTCAACGCAAGATGCTGTTGACGTGACTTTGCTAAACGGAACGCCTCAACGCGGATGCTATGTGCTGATGTTTGGACGAGTTGTAGAAGCAAAGCAGAGACTGTTCGTATGGATCGACCATCTCGCAATCTGCATAATTAAGTATCGTCGCATCACAAGAGCTGTGTAAGTCCCTTACCGGAATATCCCTGCCTTTTGCTTAGAGTCGGATAACTTGATTAACGATGTCAGAATCTCCTCAATTATCCAAGATCGCTGGTCTTCATGGTAGGCAAATATCTAAAGGATGAACTGTATATATAAAACATCCGGGGATTGAAGGGGGAAATTGACTGACACTTCGTACAAGGGAAAGAGCCTCCAACCGAAGACCACGCATTCCACTGGCCCCCAGGGTATTTGTGATGACCGCAACTACAGTATTCTTCTTGGATTTATTATCAGAATCAGTACCACCTTCAACGACGAAGAACGGTCCGATGGCAATATAAACGGCCGGAATTATCAGCGACTCGGGCATGGAAAGACCATCGGCGCAGATGAGATTAGTAATGCGGGGGAAAACCGCAGACATCGTTTGGAAAATCTGTCCGATTAGACGCCGGTGGTCTGCAACATTGAAAGGCCCTGCGCCACCAGAGACTCGACCCGTAACGTGCATGAGAAGGGCTGAGAGATCGCGTGCGTCAGATGACGGGGCTTCGACAAAGGGATAAATGACATTCGTCAATGCATTCTTGATTGCTGACAAGCATGATGAAATAAGGTCTTCGGAGAATAACTAAATAATTTAATTGTTCATAAGAACTCGAAACTGTTTGTAAACGAACACAGTACATACCTGTTTTGCAAGTCGATCGCTCGTGAGCAAGGCAATACAACAGTCTGCAGCTAGAATGCTATCGCGGACGGTCTCAAGCAGGGTTGCAAGCTTGGAAAAGTCTTCGCTTGTCATATCTGTGGATTCCTTGTCCAAGTCTGTTTGCATATTGACGTCCTCATTCCTAGCCTCGTTCTTTGACGAGCCCGCTCTTTCTGCTTTTGTTTGCGCATCTGTCCTTTCGATTGAAGTAGACATTCTCTTCACCGTCGCCAGTTGAAAAGGATCCAAGTCTTCACCCGCTCGGACGCTCCTTTCCAGGAGCTTGAGCAAACGAATGAGAGTTGCAACTTCGACTTCGGCCATTCCACCAGCTTTGCGAGGACTTCCTGGAGCGGTTCCCTCCCACTGAACTGACGCGAGTCGTATTCGTTTCGTGGGTCGAGCAACTTTGCTTATTGCTTTGGTCAGTCGGACTATAATGGTCGAATGAAGAAGCGGCCTGGCTGGATCAGTGCTGAGCTGCGAGAAAAAGGTTCCAGGCAAAGAATCGGTATCAACATCCCCAGAAATATTATCTTCCGCCTCGAAAATGTCTTCTAAGAGGTTAAGGAATTTTTCGAGCGGCACTAGATGTTTATCCGGTGGATAAGTCAATAAGGCCACTCCAGGACTTAAAATCCATACCTCGGTCATCCCTATATCCAGTCCTTTTCCCTGTTGAGCGAGCACCGCTCATTGCGTCCTTATTACGACCATCCCTATCCTCGTAGTCCATGCCATATCCACCAAGGTCAGAGCTCGGCGGATTCTCATTTATACGTGACCTCGATGGAGTAACATAACCTTTCGAAGTAGGCGTGATTTCGACGTAGACCTGCATTTTCGGTGTACGGCTTGGCGTAATTTCTATCTGTCTATTAACCTTTGCAGAATTAAATTCAGAGGTGGTAGGCTGTATAGCTTGTGATGGTCCCATGTGTGAGCTTGTTGATGGGCGTTTACTTGGTGTATCAATGAGAACCTCTACAATCTTCCGTTTCCTCGGAGAACTTTGTGAATCAGGTAAAGAAGTGAGCGGGCTGGATGGTGGTACACTATCCATGCGCAACCGGTCTGGGTTTGATGCTTGTTTGATTGGCGTCGAAGGGCGCGAGTCCATCCGCGCATTTCTCTGCTGAACAGCTTTTGGGAGCTCCTTGACCTGGTCATTCAAGAAATTATTGAAAAATCGTGCTGAATCCGTCGAGTTGCTCTGGGAAGCCGGTAGTTGCTTCTTGCTTTCACTGGACGTTCGACGGTTGGTTGTCGGAGACCCAAGAGCATTCGCTAACGAGGACGACGCTGATGAGAAATTCATGGGAACTTGGGCAGGAGGCGGGGTTGGGTACACGTTATATGGAACCGCGTGTTGCATGACAGATTGTGCAAATGGAGCTGGCTGATAAGAGGAATATGCAGATGATTCGTTCCAATGGGAAGGTGGACATGGATAATAACTGCGGATTCTTAGACATTCCTCATCAATCGAAGGAATTGGATGGGCTAACTCACCTCGTTGAAGACTGGTCTTCCATTAACCGAAACGCATCACTCCGAGTTGCATCCCAATAAGTCCGCTCAGGACCGGTGTGAGGTACGTTCATCGCCGAAAGCTGCGCAAACTCGCTCTGGTACATTGGTGCATTTCCATAGTTTGATGGTGTCGAGTAATACGCTGGCTGAATGTACGACGGTGGTGCAGCGGTAATAGACAAGTTACTTAAGTGGCGAGCCACTGTAATATTGCACATCGTATAAGTAGGTTGAACATAAGTAAGCCTACTATGCGAGCCGCGAAATGTACGAACCATGAGTAGTGGGCGTTGCAGACGCGAATGGATACACGCCGAGTAACTGCTGAGTCTGATGAAACTGGCCACCCTTATGGGTGGCTCTAGAATCAATACTCTGGTGATCAGACATATCGCGTTTCTGGTTGTACATGGTCCGCTGAAAGAAATTTACAGAGAGTGCTAGTGTGCCATCGTAGAAGGCGGAGAGGAAAGAGCAGTGCGACACGTATCCAAAATTGGATATATGATCGTCGTCACTTTCCCGACACCTGCAGCCAATTCAATCGATATACTAACTGATATTTGAATGCTTGTAATAATGTCTCATTATTATAAACCTTGCATTATTTTTTTAGTATTCGTCCAATACCGGATATTTGAATCGGTACATCAGAAGTACCTTTCCTTATAGTATTATTTAGTGCAAGATAATGTCATACAACATTTGATGATAAATAAATCAGCCAGTATGAGTAGATATCACTCGACATCCAGGAGAAAATAGAACATTATGAGGATTATGAGACGGACATTAGTGAATATACAACATAGGGGGAAAGCAACATTTGCAGCATAATCATCTAAGATCAAGATGCGATGCTTTGAAGTGATAAGTGAGGTATTCTTGCCACATCACTAGTTAGACTTCTACCCTGTTCCTCTCCGTTTCAGCCATGGATGACGCATCTGCATCCGTCTCGATGTATTGTGTTATCTCGACTTCGAGAGATTTCAGCTCGTATCCTAAGTTTGCACGACACACTCGAATACCACTATGATTTTCTTGACTGGAAGGCTCGAGCCTCATACCTTGCTGTACAGTAGTGCTGATAGCTGGTAAGCGACTGTCGGACGCAAATCCGACTCTGACAATGATCATGTTGAAGACGATTGATATTATAGGCGAGATCTAGTAAACAGCTTCAGCAATGGTCAAGGTGTGAGGCTTTTATGGTCAACCTACCATATACAAGAGGACGTAGACTCCCGGAGATGCGGTAGCGAATGTGATCAATGCTGCTGTGATGGTCATGGAGTATATTGCCCCAGATTCAATGACAATGCGGAGGACCGACGCTAGGCGACCCTGGGACCTGTATCCGGAAGCTTTGCGATTTACTCGCCAAATACGAAATGCGAGGAGGGCTGGTTAAAGTCAATACATTAACCCCAAACACTACCTCGACAGGGCATGTAATACCATAGGAAATTACAGACCTGTTGCAGAGAGATTTGTAGCTAGCGTCAATGCGTACCAAACGGTGATCCATTGACCTGTCGGTCTAGCAAACATATTGTTTTTATGTTCCACAGCATTAGCGAATGCGACGTTTAGGCAAATACACGTCACTGGTAATAGTACGTTAGAGATATCCTTGTTGCTAAATGCTGCGAGTCTAAACATACCGACCAAGGCAAGCCACCCTAGGGCTGGAACAATAATGATGTAAAAATTCTTCCAGACAACGTACGTCCGATAGATCTGTAACGAAACAATAGGATATCAGAGTTATAAAGGCTTTATCTTGGACGTAACACATAACAACACCATCCAGAATTAGTGTCTGAATATTGTATAGCCAACTCATGGCGATCCAGGTTGTCTGTGTC
This sequence comes from Fomitiporia mediterranea MF3/22, assembly GCF_000271605.1. Taxonomy (NCBI): domain Eukaryota; kingdom Fungi; phylum Basidiomycota; class Agaricomycetes; order Hymenochaetales; family Hymenochaetaceae; genus Fomitiporia; species Fomitiporia mediterranea. The sequence continues at coordinate 511,036 of NW_006760403.1, forward strand.
ACGTCCTGAAAGAATTGCTCTGGTCCACGAGGTAAGAAGGGGCCAATACTGAGAAAGGCTTGACAGATGCGAATAATGTTCACTATGAGCTCCTGAGAATAGATTAGATCAATACAAGCTCTGCACCCCATTTGGTGGAGTGACAACTGTGTACCATTGTAGCCAAAGTTTGCAGTGTGCAGGCTGAGATTATCATAAGATAGTTCACGCGCCGTCTCTGTCGATTTCGAAGAAGAATCCACATGGTAAGCATGAACATCAGAAACGAAAATCCTACGCAATGTCCATAAGCTTCTATGTTGACAGCAAGACCCACGTACCGTAAAGGATGGCCTCCATGGAGGTGGAAATGATGCTGGCCTCTACCAAAGTTAGCATGACGGACGTAGAACCAGCGGGGCTATTGGCTATACAGAAGCACGCTTATGCCCCACTGTAAGTGCGTGATTCCTTGGGCCCTTTATACAATCCTAATAGCGCTCTTCAACAAATGATCAATATGTGAACATCAAGAGCGTTGGTTCCATGTTTTAATCCGATGAGGATTTGAATGCTCATAGGGCTGCAATGTACATTTGAGGGTATTCTTGTACCATATTGCATATTGACAAAGAGACTAGAGGTTCGATTGATGAATCGCATGATACGCCGCCTTGGTGAATCCTGATCGGTCGATGATCATCGAGTAGCAACATTCGGGCTGTCACATATGAGCAAAATACAGAGATATCCTTTAATCCGATGGTGTAAAAAGTACTCACAGAACTAGAAAACATTCCAAGTTGGAAAGTACCGCTTGTCATTACTATGCTAGCGCACCGTAGAATGCTGCTATTTGTTCAGTGCCTGGAGTATGTTTACGCAGTGTGTGTGTGCTCCCGTCTGACAGCAGATGGGATGGGGCATCAAGAATCTTGGGTCTCTCTGGCGTCTTGATGCCAGTTAGACGCTGTTAAAATCAGACAAATACCTGTGTTTAGTATGGTGTCCATATCATGCATCGCTTACCACTGTCCGCGAAAGTCTTCTTCTGACATCTTAACACTGATGACCCGCGCCGCATGCAGCATAAAGGCGAGTTACCAATTCACAGACAAACTCTACTGATAGTGCAAGAACCATACTATCCAGACTACGAGCCCGCTGGCTGTATGCTAACGAGCGGCTCGTTTCCGATGAAGTCCTGTAATACGGAAGTAGATTTAGGCCCTGAAGCCTCTTTTGCAGTCTTACTCGACTTCTTAGTGGCCTGCGGTTTCTCTTCTTGCGTCCACGTCAGAAGGTCTACTCAGGCAGAAAGAGAATTGAGCATTTATCAAGTGATTTTAGAAACGAGGAATGTACCTTCCAAGAAGAAGAACTCGTCAGCCCTCTCCACGACAACGGCTAGTGTATTAACAAATGAGACTGGACTGAAGGATCACACCAAGCTTATTTTCCCTTGGCTTACCGAGATCCTTTCTCTGCACTATAGTCCTATGATCACGCTCGGCCTGTCGCTGGGATGCAGCCGCTATTCGCTTTATGAACTCTTCCTAGAAGATACTGATATGAGGCTTCTTGCAATGTACTTGCACCTTTCCGGCCATGACGAACAGTAGCAATTGAAATGGCAAATACTGCTTCTTTCGCAACAATAGGGAGTTCCTGGACACGTAGAGTTGCAGGAATGATGAAGGCTATTAATCAGACTGCGATACGTACTTTATCTGCTTTGATTATTCTCTGCACCCTGGATACGGGCAGCAAGCTTCGACCTTCTTCACGTAACACAAAGTTTTCGCGCTTTGAGGGCTGCACATGAACATTTTCTTGCGCACTCGAAGCAGGGCCAGCATCTTGACTGTCTTGTTCCATGATATGATGGTAGTTCACAGCCACATATACTGAATTCAGGACTGGACCGTGGACGTGTACTACATCCGGGTGCACGTGATCGTCGTGCCAGATTGCGACCGCCAGGGAAAAGTCGAGTTGCCCTCTATACCACAGCACTTGCCAAAGTGCAGGTCACTCTTGGCGGTATGCAGACATGGGATTCTTTGCATCCCGAAAGGCCGAGACATCCCCATTACCAGTGAAGCATGAGAAGACTGGATTCACCGGCCACCCCGCCAAGTCGGTTGCTCAGCTGCTTCGAAATCGTCTGGTGAGCCGTTTGCGCCTGTTATGTCCCAGTTTTATTCATTTCCGCGTGCTCCTTTCAGAACGGAAGGAAGGAACGTACTGCAAAGCTTGGTTCTTTGCATTCTACGGACTATACCCCATCTCTTGACTCTACCAGCGATATACCAATTCATGATCCGGACCATTCAAATCGCGTTTACGGGACTGGGGTCGAGGGTGTCATTTCTCAGAAAACGCGTCCGTCTGACACAAATAGGAAGTCCACAGATGCTGTCACGTATGTTCCTATGATACTTGTCTATTCGAAGCTCTTTTTACCTGCTTTATACAATGTAAAGATTGACATTGGCCCATAAGCTCAATGAACTTGCCGCAGCGAATGCCGATGGCTTTTTGAGGTGGGTGACTATTTCCCCTACCTCTCGCTTCTTGAAAAGAATTTATGTGCCTTCGTCAGTGACGATGATTATCGCGTTCTGAGGCAAAACTTATTTAAGAGCTTTGTTGCCGTTTCCGAGCCTCCAACAGAAGTTCCAATTGTAAAATCGGTTGAGCCGGTCCCGTTTCGTAGGCAATCAACCCATTTTTTGTTGTTGTAACTCACTGGATTCTAGGGTTTCCTCCTGCGTCGCATGGTGACTACGCTGCGTCAACCACAACGCGTCTTACCCGTGCACCATCCATGCGTACGACAGCTTCAAATACTTCCACCATCTCAACCTTATTTCAACGTGTCTTGAGGCGATCGTCTGAGACACGTAGCGTGAGGGACCAAGATCAGATGTCGATAGCTTCTTCGTCGCGACCTGCGCCTATCTCTCCCTCGATGATCTCAGTTGCCCGAGGATTGAGCCGCCAGGTATCAAATAGTTCTCTAAAATCTGATGTCTCCCGAAATATGACATCGGACATCCGATCCATGTCTTCGAAGCTCTCGGTACGAAGTATAGGGACAACTTCGGATGCAGGGGGTATGACGCGAAGAAGCACGAGAAGCCTACGAAGTTGCATGCCACCTCCTTCGTCGTTTAATGCGAGGCACATGGCTTCCCCTCTTTCACTTTCAGATGGAAATGAGGATCGGTTACGACCTGCAGAGGATATTCGGGCCGAGATTCGAGCTACTGAAGCAGAGGAACAAAGCGTGCTAGCAGCTTTATCGATATTGGCGCAACAACCTTTCAATCCAGCCATGCCTAGCTTCATCCATGCGCTCGATTCTCGTCCTGGCTGGCCTCCACCTGTGCCACCGAAAAAATCGAGTCCCAATACGGGGCAATCCACTTCGCCCCTTGGGACATCCCCAGCAAGCCAAGGTTTGACTACTGCTTGACCCAGTCCCTATCTTGTCTCTAACTTTTTTACCTAGACTCGACAGAGCTTGATTCGTCTGAATATCCTGTGGAGACGCAACTTGCCGAAATAGAACGGCGAAGAGCGGAAATCACTGTGCGCTATCAGCAACGTCTTGATTACCTGAGGGCTCGGCTGAAGGGAGCCGAGATACATGAGCGACTTCTGCGCAAGTAGCTTGATTGTTACTATCGCGTGGCTGAGGATCGGGAATTGTTATTAAAAGGAATATGCATCGTGTACATATATCCATTGGAGCAGTGCTTTCGATAGTTCTCATATGTCATTCTTCGTTCTTTAGATCACGAGTTAAATTGATATTATCAATAATGTCCAGTTTGCACCACTTTTTTTTGGTTTTGGATGAAGGTAAGCGAACAACGGCCTGTAAAAGAAGGCGAGACGTGTATTTTCTTTACCGTACCTTGCGGCACTCTTGTGGTTTTCTGGATAAATAAAGTTCGTACCTTGAGCTATATGAAATATATACTCCGCCAAGCCATGTCTGTCAAGGCTGACCTTTCCACTTCACTCCCAACATACTCTGAGTGTAATGCCTTAGCTATTGTGTTATATCAATTATTGATAATACATTCAACCAATGTCTTTTGACGTCACAATAGTACATTGCTAACTGCTCTAATAAAGGCTGAAAGGGCTGTGTTTTAAATGAAGACTCTTCTACACTTGGTTTTCATGCGGTACTTTCAAGCAAACAAGAATTCGGATTTCAAGCTCCGACTGAAATAAACAATCATCACGCGACGCGTCGCGTCGCGTTGTATTACTCGTAAAGTGCCTTGACCTAAACGCGTCAGAACTTTGAAATTGGGCAAACAGAGGTATGTCTTTTGTGGAATGTGTCAAGTATGACAAAATGCTATCCTACAATAGAAACACTAGCGGTGCAACCCAGATCTTTCATTTGCGCATGTCCGAAGATATTCTGTTGGCAATACCCGAGGAGTTCCGGGCCTTCCCTTACAATGCACCATATAAAATCCAAATCGATTTAATGCAGCATCTCTACGAGGCAATTGAACGGCGAAAATTAGCAGTTGTTGAAAGTCCTACAGGCACAGTATGACAGTTCTTTCGTCTAGCTCATTAACAGACAAAAGTGTTTAATTATCCTTGACAGGGTAAAACACTAAGCCTGTTGACAAGCTCCCTTACTTGGCTGCATGACCACAAGGACCGTAAAAAGAGGATAACGCTGGAAAGCTTGCGCGGCTCCCTGGACTCTGCGGATGGTGAGCAGTGGGTTTGTCCCCAGCGGGCCACGTCTCATGTGTCAAGTAGACCCAGACTGGGTCATTACGCAGACCCTTGACCGCATGAAAGCAAAGATTGAAGAAGAGGAACGTGCCTTCGAGGAGCACCTTGCAAAACTTCGATACGAAGAGCAGATAATGAGAAAAGGGAGCGCCCGAGTGACAAAACGACCTGTGCGTGAGTTGAACTTAATTTTACCGATAAAACCCAACGATTATCTGAATTTCGCGACAGAGATTAATGGATCGTGATGCAAGCCCCGTAGCGGGTTATGACGATGATATCTTCCTTCCCGAAGACCAAGATACTAGCACGCACCGTATAGATGTGAACCCAATACTGGACTTACAAGATTCCAAGTTCGTCTCAGCGGTCCATTGTGATTGTATTCGCTATTATTCATTTATTTTCAGACAGACTGTATCGCCGGCCTCAAGCACGAAGGTGTGCAATGTCTAATGAACACTCAGTGTAACATCCCGACTTGTTATCCTAGGTTTTCTTCGCTTCTCGAACTCACTCACAACTGTCGCAAGTAATACACGAACTAGAAAAGTTAAAACCCGATGGTTTCAATCGTGAGATCGAGGAGGACAGTCGCATTTCTCCAAGAAATGGCAATGGATCATCATCTCCCCTTCCGCGTAGCGTGTCTCTGGCTTCTCGTACCCATCTATGCATAAACGAGAAGCTCCGTGCCAGAACCGCTGATCTGGATGAGGGTTGTCGCGAATTACTTCAAGGTACGTTGCATTCCCAATTACGTACTATTTTAAAGTAGTACTTACAGTTCTATACAAATACTAGGCCGTCAAGAAGATCGCTGTCCCTATCTACCCCAGCTTGGTGAAGAAGATCGTTTGCATGACATCCGCGACAGGATACTGGTACGTACCCTATCAAGTGTAGCCTTGTGTTCTCCTGAACACAAACTTTTCCAGGCTTCCCCCAAAGATATCGAAGACTTAGTCTCTACAGGCAAGGAACTAAGACTTTGCCCATACTTCGGCTCTCGTTCAGCCGTCTCATCTGCAGAGGTGAGAACATATCTTACAAGAGACGTTGTGGAGAGTGTACGCTTACTAACGATTCGTCTTTCTGTTCAATACGGGAAGCTCGTCACACTTCCTTACAACCTCCTATTACACAGCCGTTCTCGTCAGGCTCTCGAGATAGATCTAACTGATCAGGTCGTCATCGTCGACGAAGCCCATAGTACTTTACCCCTTCATTGACGCATAATGGGGTCTGATATAGAACCTTTCTAGATCTAATCGAGACGCTCTTGCAATTGCATACAGTTGAGCTATCGACTAGCTTACTACGACGCGCGATCCAACAATTAGCAAAATACTTTAGTCGATTCCGTACACGGCTTACTACTAATCACGCTGTCCATCTAAAACGGCTTTTGCTTTTCCTACGAGCATTGGAGAATTTTGCAGGAAGCTGCTCCAACAAGACACCCTCAGTGCCGGAGCATGAAGTCGTCATGTCCGTATCCGCCTTCGTAGACAACATGGGAAGCAAAGTCAACGATATCAACTTCCTTGAACTGCATTCCTACCTCACCACAAGCAAGGTATGCCAGATAAGTCGAATATTACAAGCTCCGTATTGTAACTCCTCCTTTTAGATAGCTCACAAGGTCAGTAGGTACTCAGAAGAAGGCGAGGTTGGCACCGAAGGTCAGAAATAGGCATAATCGGTAAGGACTGAAACTAACTGGTAGAACCTACAGTCCAAAAGGAACGAGTTTCAGGCTCTGTACTTCCCGTACATGTCGTCGAAGCATTCATCGCAAGCCTTGCAAACAATGCCGAAGGTACAAATGATACTGCAACGCTTCACCGTCAACTCACGTACTAACTATGTTGCAGATGGGATCATTACAGTCTTCGCGGACAAATCATCACCAGACGAGAAACGAATTCGTTACCAACACCTAAATCCAGCTACACATTTCGACGAAATAGTTCAAAACGCGCGTTGCGTGATCCTAGCTGGAGGTACTATGTCTCCCGTCAGTACAACTTCCTCGTAATCGTGTCCTTTTGTACGTGTATGCACCAGCTACATCCTAACTTTTGTTTAGATCCCTGACGTGACTTTGCAACTGTTCCCAACAATTCCAGAGGATCGGTTATCCGTTTTCTCATGCGGACATGTCATCCCTCACGAGAACCTCAAATGCGTCGTCCTAGGCAAAGGTCCCTTAGGGAGAGATCTCGAGTTCAAGTACAAAGCCCGAGACGATCAATCACTTGTCAGTTTCTCAATCAATGACGTGGGTTGCCCATACTCACCAACTGTTGTAACGAAAGACGGACGAGCTCGGACAATGCTTATCTAACTTGGTCTCTGTGCGTAACCAGTCAGCACTTACACAACACACGCATTTGCTCACTATCTGGTCTAATTGTGCACGTAAATCAGATTAGCCCGAACGGCATCGTCGTTTTCTTCCCTTCATACACCTTCCTTGACAGAGTGAAGAGTCGGTGGACCTCTAACGGCATCCTAGACAGAATTCAAAAGAAGAAACAAGTCAGCCTTCTCGATCTTGTCATTTCATCTAGCCAACTGAAAAAATTCATTCAGGTCTTCTTCGAACCACACGAAAGCAGCGAAGTCGAAAACGTCCTACGCGACTACAGCATCGCATGTACCCAGGTAGTCAACCACTATTTTCTTCCACACCATCTCACTAACGTAGCTCTAGACAACCGGACCGACCAAAGGCGCTCTCCTACTCGCAGTAGTCGGCGCAAAACTCTCCGAAGGACTTAACTTCGCCGACGAACTAGCTCGAGCAGTCGTACTCGTCGGGATTCCATACCCTAACCTGGGTTCCCCTGAATTACGAGAACGAATGAAGTACCTTGACAAAAAGATGGTTGGCAGAGGGAACAACACCGGTAGAGCAGGCAACGAGTTATATGAAAACCTTGCGATGAGGGCCGTCAACCAAAGCATAGGTGCGAACCAGAAAGAGCTCTCAAGCTGTTGTAATAGATTTTGACAATAAACCTTTCAAATACCAGGTCGTGCAATCCGACATCAAAACGACTGGGCAGCCCTCATCCTCATCGACAACAGATACAAATCTCAAAAAGTCCAACAAAAGTTACCCGGTTGGATACGTCAGAACATCACAACACCTCAGTCATTCGGACAGGCAGTCAAAGAGCTTGGCGAATTTTACAGAGCAAAGCGCACTAGTAGATAAATAGAAGTTCTCTGCTATATTAAATGGCCTAATTAAATCAACTTGGGAATATGCGTGAGAACTGCGTGTGTGAACTACTACTAAAATTACGAAGAAGGGAATAACTAGCTAATTGAAAGCAGCGGCCAAGAACTGCTCAATCTCTTTGTAGTGAAGTTGCTAATGAAAGAAAATTCAGATGCGTCCAGGTCAAGAAAGAAGCAGTAGGACTAACCTTGCTTCCGGTAGCAACAGAGCTAGTGGGCTCGCGTCCTGCATAGAGAGGATGCTTGCCCTTGTGGTGCACGGTCTCGTTAGCAGCAGTGAGGATTCGGGGTGCCACGTAGGTCCAGGCTCCGTTGTTAAGAGGTTCCTCCTGAAGAAGCAGCTTGTGTCAGTTTGAGTACTAGCATGCTAGTAAATGGGGACAAACCTGGCACCACAGAAGGTCAGCATTAGGATACTTGTCCAAGTGCGGTGTAATCTGAAACATCGATGAGCTTCGAGACTCGAATAAAATTTATCGATACTACTCACAAGATCGTAAGGGAAAGGTGAAATTTGTTCTAGACGGCTGATAGCAACGTCCTTGATACCCTTCTCTTGTCTCTCTTGAAGAAGGGTGTAGTATACTTGGCCTGCCAGAGGATCGCAATCAACGTTCTATCCACAATCTAACACGAGAACAACCTACCTGAGCAAAGAATGTGTCTACGGATGTCTTCGGGAGCAACAAGGTCTTCGCTTGCTTCTGGTAGGTATCTTTCGAAGTGCGTGTCATCGGTCATTTCCTTCAAGTCAGAGCGGGCCTTAGGATGTCTGAGGAGTGATTTCGAGAAGAAAAGGATGAGCTACAAATAAGACTATTTAGTAAGAGGCCATAACATAGAATTTCAACCTGAACCTACAGGTTTTCTGAAATCCCGCTTAATCTGACGTCGAAGTACATGGAACTACAAAATCAGTCTTCGTTAGTACAACACAAAGCGAGGAGGAATGAAGTATGTACGTAGTTCGCCGGGGTCCTAAGGCGAAGTAGTTAATACCATCAGTCAATCCACCACAAGCTATAATCGGGACTTACGACGGGTAAACGATTTGCATGTTGCAATCCTGGTGCTGTCTCTCTATTTTCTGCGCCGTCGGGAAGACATCGGGATGGTCATCACAAAGCTGAAGGAAACGTTCAATTCGTCCACTCGAATGCTCAGGTCCTTGGCCATCATATCCATGCGGTAAACTCATAACCAGGCCAGTTCGCTGGAGCCACTTCCTTTCACCAGACGCAATGTACTGATCAATAATACATTGAGCGTTGTTGGCAAAGTCACCAAACTGAGCCTCCCAAATCGTCAGGTTGTCGGGTGAAACAAGTGAGTATCCGAGCTCAAAGCCCAGGGCTCCGAATTCAGACAGTGACGAGTTGCAGACAACGAAGCGAGCTTGATTAGAGCCGAGGTTATTGAGTGGGACATACTGTTGCTCATTCTCTTGGTCATGGAGAACCGCGTGTCTCTGCGAAAACGTTCCACGCTCGACATCCTGTCCCGAAACACGAACATGTGTCTTTTCTAGAACCAATGAACCGAAAGCAAGGGCTTCAGCAGTCGCCCAATCGATGTTGGTACCCTCTTCAACAGTCTTCCCGCGATTTGATAGGATGCGAGCAAGATTTCTGTGCACAGTGAAACCTTCAGGATACGTAGAAATAGCTTTGCCAATACGTTTCAACAACTCTTCGGATGAACCTGTCGCGCGAGTTGGTAGAGTCTGTTCCGCAAGTTGCTTCGGTGAAGGGAACCCTTGCCAGGATGCAGAGAGCCATTCCTTGCTTGTAGGTGTGTAGTCTTTGGCGGCAGCCGCGGCCTTCTCGAGCATACCCCAAACCCATTCCTTATGTTCCGCGATATCTTTCTCCGTAAAAGTCCCGCGATCGATCAAGAACTTGGTGTATTTCGTCAAGGGTGTGGGTTGTCTTTGGATTGCCTTGTACATCCTTGGCTGAGTGAAACTAGGCTGATCTGTCTCATTATGGCCGTAACGTCGGTAGCAGACGATGTCAAGGACGACGTCCTTCTTGTATTTGGCACGATAATCGGCAGCGAGCTGACAGACGAAAGTCACTGCTTCAACATTGTCACCGTTCACATGGAATATGGGCGCGTCAATGCACTTGGCAATATCCGAAGGATAAGCGGTCGAGCGCGCGAAGCGTGGGTCGGTCGTGAAGCCAATTTGATTGTTAATAATCAAATGAATTGTGCCGCCGGTACCATAACAAGGAAGGTTTTGGAAGCCCATCGTCTCGTAGACAACGCCTTGACCTGCAAATGCCGCATCACCATGAAGCAAGACACCCATCGCCGTAGTATGGTTTATTTCGTCGTGTTCAAAGTGCTGGATCGCTCGAGTCTTGCCCAATACCACAGGATCACTAGCCTCCAGGTGAGAAGGGTTCGCTACCAACGATAACGAAACCTTCTTTCCAGACGGTGTTGGCCTAACATAGTTCGCGCCAAGGTGGTACTTTACATCTCCAGCTGGCCAATCGTCGGGATCGGCAGTTCCAGAGAATTCATTCAAGATAGCTTCGATTGGTTTTCGAATGACATTCGCCAGGACATTCAGCCTACCACGGTGAGGCATCCCAAGGGTGACGTGCTTGACGCCATGTTCGACTGAGCGGTCGATTAAAGCCTTCATTCCCGGAATGAGAGCTTCACACCCTTCCAGTCCAAATCGCTTCTCGTTCGGATATTTACTAGCGATAAATTTCTCGAACGACTCAGACCACATAAGACGGTCCAGGATCATACGCTTCTCGTCCACAGTGTAGTTCCAAGGTTTTGGAATTTCCACGCGTTCTCGAATCCAGTCACACTGGTCTTTATCAGGAATATGGACATATTGAATTCCAACAGCACCGCCTAAAATTTTTGAAGGTATAAAAAACTCTTGAAAAATACACAAACGAATGAAGCGTACAATATATCCTCTGGCAAAGTCTGATAATTTCCCTGAGGGACATTGTCTTCCGGTCTTCGGTGGCAAAGTGCGGAAGAATACCCGGGCCTAATGCTATTTGTTTATCAAGATCGGCCTCGGTGAATCCATACTGGCTCAGCTCTAATTCTGGAGGTCTAACGTCGGCTAGGTCTGCATCCAGGATGCCTAAAGGGTCAAGATCTGCAACATGATGTCCACGAACTTGGTACGCTCGCACGAGCAATTGGACCTAATCAAGAAACAAGGAAATAAGCAAGTGCCTCCGAGTGTTTATTATGCACTGCAGATACATACCTTGAGATGGTCATCTAATTTTGCACCTCCGCTGGCATTTAGAGTAGGGGCTCCGCCAACGGGTTGCGGAAGGAAGGTGGGAGGAGGTTGGAAGGCCTCATGGCTCGGGAGGCCCTTGTCCATGCCGGAGAAATAAGCATCCCAAGAGGCATGAACTGACTTGGGATCCTGCCGCCAATGACGGTACATCTCATCGACGTAGTATGCGTTGGTGCCATTGGCAAACGCGTCATTAGGAGAAGGCGGGGCGGCCGTGGCCAGGTACCGCGCTGAACGGAGTGTCGGACCGCGGCGACAGGCCAAGCTGCGGAGGACCTGCCTGCGCAACATTGCAGTTGACGAGGACAACTACGATGAGCTGGTGATGGTTTTGTGTGAGGAGAGTGGTGGTGACGGACAGCGCGTCAGAGGCAGGGCCAATGATGTAGGCTGTAGGGCCAGAAAGCCGAAAACAGTCGCCGAAATTCCCGCGTCTGCTTATGTCATTCCAATCTCGTAGTCCGTCAGTTACTTTTAGCCATTTGTTCTCCCGGCTCTCGGGAGGCCTTTTGGCCCGTCGAGGTTTATTTTCACTAGTTTCACTCCATTTTGAGCTCTTTACTTCTTGGCGGAGGGTCGTTATGCGCAGGCTCTTATTTGCCTCCGTATTGCCTCGATACACTCCTATCGCATCTATTGCGCTTAGCCTGAAGAGGCGACTCGTACACGTGCGCACACTTTCATCTGCGTCTGGAGAGGGAATCACTCCGCCTCTCAAAGGTGTCCGGATTCTTGACCTTACAAGAGTTCTCGCCGGTCCAACATGTACAATGTTACTCGCAGATCTCGGAGCCGACGTCATCAAAGTCGAATCTGTTACGGGAGATGATACCAGTAAATATTATCCCGGTCACTCCGATGTGAATGCGAAGTACAAACTATTGACAAAGTCTTCATATCTTCAAGGATCTTGGTCGCCCCCGTCAGCACCTTTGTCCGACAGTGCTCCGGCTGAATCTGCCCACCTCCCGTCTGAATCTACATATTTCTTGGCAATAAATAGAAACAAGCGTTCTTTAACTGTAGACTTCAAGACGAAAGAGGGTCTCCAAATCCTGCACAAACTTGTCAGTCGTTCCGATATTCTTGTAGAGAACTTCATCCCGGGTCGATTATCGGCCTTAGGTCTAGGCTGGGAAGACTGCAGCAGTATAAACCCGAAACTCGTCTATGCGTCTATTTCTGGTATTTCGGATTCTCTCTTGGGCCAATTTCCTTTCAATGTTTACAACAAACATATGTTCAGGTTATGGTCAAGATGGTCCATACAAAACATATCCAGGCTACGATGTCATCATTGAAGCTGAGGCTGGACTAATGCACATGTTAGTTTTCACAGAGCTTTTCTACGTCTATCCTGCTCATCCTTCGTATCTGCATGTCGCAATTATCACTGCTAGAACAGGTGAAGCTGGACGCCAGCCGTGCAAAGTCGGTGTCGCTGCTACTGATATAGCTACTGGTGAATACACAAATTCGGACTCTTGGCCTTTCCTTATATTTATAATTACTAACACATACAATAGGTCTATATGCCCATGGTGCAATAATGGCTGCCCTTATTTCCAAAGAGAAAACAGGAAAAGGCGTCTGGATAGACTGCAATTTATTCGAGTCTCAGGTAATCCTCTTTTTCGGAGTATCTCGACTCGGTACTCATCCCCTAGAAAGATTGCTGGATTAGCCAACATCGCATCAAACTACCTCATCGCAGGCCAGGAAGCTTCTCGCCATGGTACCGCACATCCATCTGTAGCTCCCTACGAAGTTTTCGAGTGTAAAGATGGGTTCATCATGTTTGGTGCTGGGAACAATAAACAGGTGTGTGATTCCGATTTTCTACCCAGTATTATGAATAGCTCTTAATAATAATTTCTTTTGTAAGTTCGCTATCCTGGCGGACAAGATCCTAGGCAATCCCGATATCGCAAATGACCCTCGATTTGCTACGAATGCTAGCAGAGTGGCGAACAGAGCTGAACTGAAAGAGTTAATCACGAACGTTCTTGTTACGCAAGACCGGGATTATTGGCTTGCGAAATTTACTGGAACCGGGTATGTATCTTTCCTTTTCTTAAGGATTTTATTCAACTCTAATAACGGTCCTCGACGACTGTCGAATGTTGAACGTTAATGGTTTTTAGCATTCCTTTTGGACCGATTAACAATATACAACAAACGTTCGAGCATCCTCAAGCGAAGGCACGCGGGGTGGTCGTAGACGTCGAAGTACGTTGTTCGATTATTGTCTTTATAAGTTCCTACTCCTTACTTAAATGCTCAATGTTGCATAGCACCCTCGAGCAGGAAACATTAAACTCGTTGCACCCGCAGTGAGATACAATGGTAAGCGAATGCCAGTTACTCGTCCGCCACCATGGTTGTCCCAGCACACTTCTGAGGTAAGGGGTTCGCAATACTTTCTCTGAGGTCCGGGGCATAACTTCCGATGGTGTATATTATAGATTCTTGAGGAACTCGGTTATTCAGAGAAAGAAATTCATGACCTCCGTTCCAAACACGTTGTATAGTTTAAACAAATTCAATCAATCGCTTTGCAAGAAGAAACTTTATCTATCTCTAGTGGTGAAATGACGCTATAACCAACCGAAATAATCTCTAATATTGAGTAACTTCCGTCCCCAGCCCCATCTCCACCGCCTTATTCAAAACCGCAACCGCAACCGCAGTATCCTGTAATCCAACACCAACAGACTTGAAAATCGTAACATCTCCGAAACACCGCACCATCTGAGCAGTACCCTTGATAGGTTTTCCATCATGTTCGACAATCGCTCCGACCTCCACCAAATCGTCTAAAGTTAACCCTGCTTTGATTAGTTCCCCTGCCTCGACGGAACATGCTTCTTTTGAATCTACTAAGACTTTTCCAGTTCGTTTGATTAGGTCTGTGTCGACTTCTATCATGGAGGGCTTGTAGCTTCCGACGAGGTTTATGTGTGTTCCTTTTTTGACCCAGTGGGATTTGAAGAGAGGTTTCGTACTCGAGGTAGCAGTGCATATGATATCGGCTTCAGAAACGACGTTTTCAAGGTTTTCTGATTCTAATTCCTCCGAGCTGAAAGTAACATGAGGAAATCGCGATCGAAGCTTCGCAAGAAGGGTCTCGAGTCGAGTGTTCAGTGACCGATTCACAATCGTACATCGATCCAGAGAAGGGAAAACGCGAATGAGCAGATCTACATGAGCTTCGATCTGTCGTCCTGCGCCGAAGGCTACTAAGACTTTGGGATCCGACGGACCGAGTAGGCGAGTCGCAAGTGCAGAACCTAATGACGTACATAATCCACTATGAGCACATCGATAACCAAACGTAAGATTATGATTATGTTAATTACCTGCAGCAGTTCGCAAAGCAGTGAGACTAGTAGCGTTAATTACCGCTTTAACAGCACCAGATTGTTGATCCAAGACCAAAGTCGTCGCGTGAATTCCTCTTTCTCCAGTCGTAGGGACAGAAACTGTCTTTATTGTCGTACCGAATTGATCTATTCGCGCAGGCATGAACAGTGTGGTGTGTTTATTCGTCGTAATTGAAGTCCGTAGGGGTAATTGGATGCATCTGAGTTGACAGTTCAAATGTTCGAAGACGAGAGCCATGAGCACCATGAGTTCATCTGGTGTAAGCGCAGACGAAGCGGTGGATACATCTTCTTCTGAAAGGACTAGTAAAGGCATCTATGTCTCAGAGAATCACAAGTAGTGTTTTACTGATTCGGTCCCGGTGTGTATGGTTGTGCAATCTGCTTTAATTAATTATTGAATAATTTATGGCGCCTAAGGCGTGCTCAAGGCAAATGCCGAAGATCGGATGTACGTCATGCATATAGCCAATGCTCCTTTATCAATAGTTCATCTCCTGTACGTGATATTTGCGCAACCTCTTGTATTAAAAAAAAAAAAAAGGATTTCTTATGGGCCTGGGTCTGTTCGCAGAGCGCCCGGAAAGCTGGCAAAAGCCTGTCTAAGGTAGTTACGCTGCATGCCGAGTTGATATGAATTGCATCCGTATTGTATACCGCAGTGTAGACTCCCTCACACGACCGTCTTAAGCATGAGTACGAGCAGTGCAGGATAATGGTAGTTCAAAGAGAGTTGAAGACTGTACGAATAAAATACAGAGACGGACCTAAATTGCGTCGCAATCGTACAATTCATAGTTTATGAGAACTTCTGCGCAGCACTTTCGTCATATATACTCCTGTCCGTTGTATCGTCGGACCACCGGAAGGCAGCGAGCCTCCTGGGTTTACCCAGGACAAGATAGCACGTATCTAACACTGTGGTTAGGCTGCCTACGTGCTGGTCGTTTGTCACCGATTAGGCACCGTCTTGGTCGACGCCATGCTCTTTGTACCAGTTCCTCAACCAACTTTCTGCATCGTCATATTCCGTTTTCACTTGTACAAGTAATCGTTCGATCCTGCTTAATGCTTCTTCGGGAGCGAGGTCCACGTTTGCTTCTTCGTCTCGTCGCTGACCGTAATGTTGCATGCGCTCACACGACGCTTGCACTTTGGCGACACCCAAAGCGGCGCTGGACCCTTTGAGGAAGTGGCCGAGAGAAGAGAGTTTCGAGAGGTCTTTCGCCGCACTGATAATATGACAAGATCACCATTAGGCGGCATCAGCACCGCGGAAAAACACGGAAGAGACGGTAGTGTATCATGACGTACAGAGCTTCTTTCATCTCCTTAAACGTCGTTGCGGCCTGGTCGAAATACGCCCAAGCCATGCCAGAGGAAAAATCGTGTGTCTCGTCCTCGTCGAGGTCAAGGATCTGGCGGAAGGTGTCCATGTCGATTATGCTGCCTGCGGAGGACGACTGGTCCGATTCTGCGGCTACCTCTGGCTGGAGCGCAGAGGGAAAGGATGGAAGTGTGAGCATCGACATTCGTGGACGAAAAGTTTAAGGCGTATGTCAAAAAGGAGAATGGTGCCGCAGGAGTTGGGCAGGAGGAGGCGAAGAACGGGAGCCAGTGCCCACGGCCGTGCGATGGCGAAGGAGATGTGGACCGGCTTGAGCCGCACAGACTCGAGATGGCACGGAGGGAAGGAACCTGAAAGAGACACATGAGGAAGCCATACCTGATCCGATGTTGACGCGGCTGAGCGCTCTTTTGCGCCGAGGGGCGACGAGGGGACACTGCGCTCGTTGGCGACGACCGCTGCGCCGGGACGAGGAGGGGACGACATTGTAGTGATGGAGGACAAGACGGGAGGGGGACAGGAGCCACGGAGAGCTTTGCTAGTGAGGGGTTGAGGATGAACTGATTATCTGGACTGGAGATGATCCCGCGTACAGAATGTAGCGGCTGCTGGGCTGGGCGACTGACTGCATTACAACACTCCACATTCGACGCTGCTACTGCTGACATCAGAGGTACTTCCAGTTGCCAGATCGACCCCTTCCAGGCCTCTTATGACTCTATCTACCACAAGTCTGATGTAAAAATTTTGGTGTCTAATTCACTACTACCGCCACTAACACTACGTCTTCCGCCTCTTTGCGACTCGCCCGCCATCCTCCCGTTCCGCGTCTCTTCGATTCTTTATCCCTGCAGCACGCATGTACTCCTTGCGTTTCTCCTTCCCCTTTTCACCCCGTTTCTCTTCCTCCTTCGCGGTCTTTTTCCGGTGTTCTGCTCTCCGCCCCTCCTTCTTCTCCCGGCGTCGTGCAACCTGGTCCTTGCGAAGCGCTCGCGCCTGCTGCAACAGTGCAATCGCCCGCTTTTCCTCCGGCTCCAGAACCACAGCGCGCTTCTGCATGTACGTCTGCCGGTGTTGTGCCTTCATCAATTTCGGCTTTGATGCGTATGGCAGTGCCGCTTGCAGCTTCTTGGTAATTTTAAGTGGGTTGAACCGCCGGCCCGTCCTTTCGACCTTCTTATATGACGAGTCCCGGTTCAATGGTGTCTTAGCCCCTTCGGCTCGTCTGACTTCACCGGTCAACCGCATACCTGCCCATTTGTCCTTTTCAGACAGTAGCAGTGACGTCACGGGATTATAGAACTTGCGAGGCTGCACAGCGTACCATGCGCGAAGAAAGACGAGGTCTGCCCCGCGGGGAATACGTTAGTGTTACAGAGAAATATACACCCAGTTAAGCGACTCACCACTCATGAGCACCTTGTCCTCAAAGGCGGCACGGAATGCGCCTTCTGGCTTTGCCAAGGCCTTTTTTATCTGACCACGGATGCCGGAAACCGTCTTGATGTTCGCCCCTTCAAACTTCGCGACTTCCAGAGCACTGTTGAACATGTTCTTAATGAACGCGGTATTCTTGAAGATTTTGAACGGCGCTCCAGTCAGCTTGAGCTTCTTGACAATTTTTGTAGTGCGATCTATGTCCAGCACGACTCCAGTTGCCGACACCCGGAAGCCACCAACATCACCAGACACAGTATTGAATGCGCAGAATCCAGTGTTTGGTAATGCTGCCGGCCCATAGAAGGCTGCGTAGCAGTGCATGTGTTCTGGTGTGTATTTGAGCATTCGCATTCGTATAGAATGATCATCCAAAGAATACACAGGAATGGTCTGGAACCGCCTCCAGCCTAGAGAGAAGATGAGCGGGTCATTCGTCTTTAAGGTTTTAGCATGCCAGCGATGCCGTTTGATTCGGACTTGAACGTAGCCAAAGCGTTCTTCCGCAGGAAGCAAGCCACCAACAATAATAGGGTAAGTGGGGTCGAAGTGTTCGACCATTTCGCAAGGCACGTTGTCTAGCTCAACACGGACATATGAACCCGGTCTACAGCCTTCGATGAGTATTCTAGCTTCGGCATCAACGCTCTCTAGCTCCGCGCGATTTAAGTCGAGCTGACGTGCCATTTCGTCCTTCTTCTCGTCGTAGAAGTCCAATTTCTGGCTTTCCGGATCGTCGTATTGCTCATCGAATTTCCGCTTCAGGGCTTCCTTCTTGGCAGCCAAAGCGGATGCACGGGGATCAATGTCATTATCCACCCGTAAACCATTGTCTTGTGTTTCTTTCGTGCCCTGATTCTCAGGACTTTCGCCCTCCAGGTCCTCAAAATCACCAGTGTCTTCTTCGTATGCATCGTTGCCTGCATCAACATCGCCGACTGCTTGACTCCCTGTAATAAAGAGTCCCCTGAGAGAATCCAGCAGGTCTTCGTCCTTCCATTTTGCGAGGTCGGCTTCGTCATAAGCCTCCTTGGCCTTGTAATCCTTATCTTCCTCCGAGATGGCAGTCGCTTTCATTGTGAACAGCTCATCATCACTGCCGCTTTCACCCGACTTGTTGCGATCATCGGTATTGCCAGAAACAATGTCTTCAGGAGACATAGATGAAGAGTAAATCATTCTCATCCAGTCCATTCGTCTGTTTTTCCCCACGTGTCTATCGAATGCGTCTCGTGCTCGTGATTGTAGGTTCTCCTTCCAGCGTGGTGTGTTGAGCTGACCCTCTTCCTGAGAAGCGTCTCCGTCATCATCCTCACTGACGTCGATGTCCCCTTCATTGCCGTCACGCATGAGTCCATCTTCCTGTTCACCTTCCGGCGCACTTAGATCAAGCTCGGAATCACTATCAGCGAAGTCGACTGCCGAGGTACCCTTCGACAAAGCTGACAAGTTCGCCAGTGAACGTTGTTGACTGCGAGGGTTCGCTCTTCCCCGGTCGCCGATAGTCTTGCCATTAGAAGCTCCTTGCTCAAATTCGTCGTGGCCTTCAGTATCGCTGGCATTATCGCTGAGCATGTCTCCTTCAGACATCTCGGTGCCGTAACCCTCGTCATCCTCACTTTCTTCACCATCGAAGGAGCCTCCGCGTTCGCTTTCTTCCTCAGCGTCGCTCTCGATAGCGAGAGTTTTTGATGATGAACCCAATAAACGTATTTGACTTCTGGCAACTGCCTTGTCGAGAGTTTCATCGGCATCTTGAAGGTCAATGACCATCTTCTCGCCTTCTCCTCGTGTAACTAGATAGGAACGTCACGTTAATTTAACATGCTTTCAAAGCAATCAGTAACAAACTGACCTTCAGCATTATCGCGAGAAAAATTCCCCGGTACATTGATATAAACCGCATCTTTGTCATACATAACCCCACCAACGTCGCTCATTGGAGCATGTACGAGCAGTTTCTTCTTTTCACTGAGTTTTCTCCTTTTCTCCGAGTCGGCGTCAGGTAAGGGACAAGGGTCGTTTAAGACTGAAGCTGAACTTATGTCCAAGTCGCCGACACCTGGGATATGGACTTTTGTTCTCGGTCGCAGATTCGTTCCTCGTAAATAGCCGTACACGGTGACTTTCCGGTCACATTTGCCATCGGAAGTACGTACGTCTTCTCTAGGCGTCAAGTCTTCCAAACGATCGACTAAAATATATGGATGTTGATTTCGGAAGACAAGTGGTCTGAACTTCATGACCGAGATGAAGCGGGACAGATTCTGAATCTCCTTGTCGGGATAACGTCCGTTAAGAACTCCGGACAAGTAGAACAATTTCGCTCCTTGATATATTTCTGTCCAGAATCGCTTTTTGAGCATCTTCTTGGTGCTTTTTAGCGT
The DNA here is from genome assembly GCF_000271605.1 of Fomitiporia mediterranea MF3/22. Lineage (NCBI taxonomy): Eukaryota > Fungi > Basidiomycota > Agaricomycetes > Hymenochaetales > Hymenochaetaceae > Fomitiporia > Fomitiporia mediterranea. The sequence goes on from NW_006760403.1 coordinate 530,893, forward strand.
TGCTTGCTTGCGTATGAGGTCAAGATGAGTTAGGACGCCGATGACTTTTGGGAAGCCGTGTGATTGTAGGATGTTGAGGAATTCGAATTGTTCCTTGATAAAATTGAAAAGAGGACATTATAAACGTGCTGAGAGAACAAGAGAACGTGGCATACCATCTCAAATCCGAAAGAGCCGTCTATCATGAGCAAGACAAGGTCGGCGACTTTACCAATATCAATCATGGAGTTTAAGTCGTTATTGCATTCGACAAACGTCAGACGTCGTTTCTTCCCACTGACGACAGTAACAGGACCCTTGATTTCAGAAAGCGATTGTTTCGTGTAGCGTCTTACGAGACTCTTTACTAGAGTAGACTTGCCAACACCAGGTGGACCGACAACAGCTACGATTACTGGAGGAGGGAAGTCATCTGGTGTACGGTTCACCAGGGGAACGTGCAGTCGTGCTTGGTCTCGTTCGACATTACGTCGGCCTTGACGTTCGGCTCTGCGGCCGGACTTTGGGGCAAACGCCTGTATGGAAGGAAAGCTGAGTAGGATGTTGCATTTGTGAAGTGGAAGAATTACGCACTTTCTCGTTGGTACCGTGGTGGGTTTCCTTGCCCTTCCCTTTCAACTTTTTCTTCTCTGCTTTCCCGCCTGATTGGGAAGGCCGATGGGCCTTGTGAGTTTGGTCCTCCATAGCACGCAGCTGAAAATGCGTTCAGTTAACGACCCCGACGGTCAGGTCAGAGTTGTCTGTGTAAACTTTTGAATTAGGAGTCTAGGACTCACAATTTGAGAATTTGGATCTGCATGGAATAATATCGTGAGAAACAGTTTCCGTGATGGTATGTCACGGACGCGAGACACGACAGCCCTGTCACAGGTCACTCTTCCGTCACGCGCTGGTTCGACTAGCATGCCACTCGAGTCCTGGTATAGCCACCATCCAACTCCTTGCTTAGCACTCTTCTTGTTTCTCGCGTTCCCTTCTCTCTCTGTTGTTTAAAAACTCATGCGCAACCGGAATCAAGGCGAAGATGATGGCGAAGACGACACTGCTATCCTTGACATGAGCATTGTCGGGGATGAAGAGGAGCAACATCGCATCGAGTTGGAAAACAACCTTCAGGAACTGAGCATCCAACTATCTCTGTCTAATCAGTCTCATCCTAGCGATCATGAGTACAGTGACGATAGGCGCAGCAGACAGTATAAACGGTCGGAGAGTAGTTTTGAACTGGAATATCCGCGTCATAATTCTCGACCTCGCGATGTCTCTATCTTCCATGGGCAAAATTCCTCTTTTCTTGAAAATACACAACTGGAGGCAGATTTTAATCCGAATTACTATTCAATCCACGATGTCGATGATGGTGCCGATGTACATTATATCGGAAACACCATGTCTACTCCGGCACATCATATGTCTGCTGTCACTCTTTCGGCGGGTCTGGGAGGCCGGGGCGATAAACGTGCTCACGTTGCGGAAGCAAGTCTCAGTGGCGCGGAGTACGATCCGGATAGGCCTCTGGATAGTGTCTTAGAAGGAGTGGCAAATGATTTGAGCATGCTGAACATGGACAACACGATAACCCGTAGAAAGCATCGGACTCGAGATGTATGTCTTATGTTCATCTGTGTCCTCGCTTGTTTATTTATTTTCGACTTGCAGGTACCTATCCCAGAAACACAAGCTGCTTACGATCCCCTCAGCGCTAATCCCGACAACTCTGCTATCGTACGTACAAAACGCATCGCGTCCAAGGCACGAAAGCCTCCACAAGCACACGACCGAGCAACATCTTCCCATTCTAACCGCGAGAGAACACCTAAAGCTAAGTCGAGAGACAAACGTTCACCTGTCGACGTGCAGCCACCGACGCCTTCCATTGGGGCAAATGCCACAGCAGGCAGTGGAACAACGAATGGGAGCAAGTTCACAAGATTGGCAAAAACACTGGCAAGGGAAATTGAAGCGAGCCAACGATGGGCGAACGTCCCTGAACTGGATGACGATTCACCAGTCAGGCCGACCCGGAAGAAGACAGATGTGCACCGCAGTCCTTTCCGAGATATTGTTAACCACTCGTTCTCCTTTGATGGTTCAGCATTCCCTCCAAAGACTAAAACGCGTACTGGACGCTCTAGTGCCAAAACTGCAAGTTCCCGCCCGAAGGATCAGACACGGTACACGCACTCGGATTCAAAACAGATCGTCCTACCTGATGTAACTGGCTTGACCAGTATTGTCGGTAGCCCGCCGAGAAAACTTCAAAGATGGCGGACATATTCTGGAGAGAGCATCAACGATGGCATGGAAGGTACGAATAACCTTACAAATTTCGGTGTTTCGTTATTTTTTGACTCTATTTTCAATATTTAGTCGCATTAACCAAAGCTTTAACCACGCTCCAAACACGCCTTAATCAACTGGAATCCCAGAATCTCGTATCGCGAAGACGAGTACGAGAGCTCGAATTTGAGCTAGAAAACTGCAAACTCGAGGTGAAAAAGGAACGTACTCGTGTATTAGAGAAGGAAGAGATTATTGTCGCCCAGCAGAAGGAATTTCAGAGACTTCGAAGTATGCAGGCAAAGCAAGCTCGGAGAGATCCCGATCCCGTGAGTGAAAGTCGATACAACGACGTAGTTGAAGAGAAGAAAGGTTCGTCGATGCCGCTTACAAGCTTTGAGATTTTGGCTGAACTTTCTTATAGCATTGGAGGCATTGGTATCAACTTTGCGCTCTCATCTGTCCCGCCTAACCGATGAACTCTCAAACCAACGAGCTCAGCTTGACGAACTACGATCTTTACGTGAGCATGATATTCAAGAGGTCCGCGAGAAACTTGCGGAGGTCGAGTCGCTAAACCTGGAGGTTGAGCGTCTTGGAGGGGAAGTTGAGATTCTCCGTGGTGTTGTCGAAGAGGGGTTGAACGAAAGGCGTAGGGCTAAACAAGCCATGGACTCCACGGTCAACTACGATGAATCGGCTTCTGGAGTCGCACATGAACGAGAAGCTACGGCTTCGTTCGCTGGCCAGAATGACGTCGTGAACGATTCTTCACATGTAGATTTTCCTTCGCCTCCCCCTTCCCGCCCTCAATCTCGTCAAGAATACCGAGCTTTTGGCAACAGAGCTCAGATGTCAAGTGCCCCTACGGCGGGCCCTGTCCGCTTCGATGCTCCAGCCGATGAGCTTTCAGTCGTAGAGGACGCTCGAGAAGAAGCCCGTGAACGGCCTGGGGAACAACGGGAAAAGACGTCCGCAATGCGTTATCGACAAGATATCGGCACATATCAGTCTCAAGCTGTACACGAGAACGGCCATCAGGATACCCGTCGAACACGATTCGCAGGCATTAGAGTAACGAAGGATGATGATAATCGGCGTGTGCGAAGAACGACTGACAACAACCCTATGCCCTCTGAACGTCTCGCTGGGACAATTCAATCCGAGAAGGAGAAGGCAGTTCAGACTGAGACTCCGTTTCCGCAGATCCGAGGGGAAAGACTGGAGCGATTATTCTTTTCTGCACCTGAGCACAACGAGAAGACTTGCCGAGTTTGCCATAGACACCGCCGTCCCGGCGCTTCGGATGACGAACTTGATTTTCCATCGTGGTTACCTCCGAGGAAGCGTTGTAGGACAGGAGACGAGGACGGGCGTCATCATTATGAAATTGATGGCCTCGCTGGAGTTTCCAGACACGCGCCGTTTTCTGAAGATAGGCTGCCTCCTCAAACAGTTCTTGTTCGTGTACTAGGGGAGTTGGAAGATGACTTCACTCATTACAAAGGGTAAGGCAGATCAAAATTGATATGCAATTAGCGCTAATTTACTAACGTGCCCTCAGAATATACATTGAACTGGCCGATCAGTACAAGATCATAGATGCTGCGTCAAATGTAGCGAAAAGAAATGTACTTGCTGAGCATCTTCGTGAGGTCATTGATACACTTGAGCAGAAGGTACGCCGCAATGTTCTGTCTGTTTGAATTTGTTTTGTGAGTTCTAATCGTATTTTCTGGGCAGGGTGACCAAATTGCATCGCTGTACGACCTTTTGGCTTTCAAAGATAAGCCGGTGTCAGAATCTGTTGTTCCTGACAGACCTCGTACTCGTCGCTCTCCACGTTCCCCTCGCTCCCCTCGGCGGTATGGAGCTAGGCAATCAGGGGGTTTAAGAAGATACGCGACTTGTGTGTAATAAATCCAACATTTCATTTTGTTCACACTACCTCAGGTGTTTTGGGTCTCTGCTTCGTCGGTACATTGCTTTTCAGCTTTAATAGTGCGACACCATCATTACTATCCATTCCAGTATAACTCCACTTTGACTTTTGGACTTCTGTAAATTGTTTTTCTCTAGACTTTCCTGCACTTCACTGTATCACTATGCAATATGCAATGTAGCTGCTTCTCGTTTGAAACTGAGCTGCTATATTTCGCCAGTGTATATTACATTATAACACATCCATTTGAGTTTGTATCTGGATTGCTGAGTCCCATACAAATAAATGAGAAACTGAAATCATGCCATTGGCGGCTGTGTGAACTTGTAAATATATACCAAGTTCCGAGGCGCGTCCAGACATCAGACGCGGTTGTGCACATGTTCACCCTTTCACTTCGACTGCGAGCACACTGCGCAGTTACACATTGCAGGTCCTTTACAAATACATCAATATTCTCGTTGTGCACGCGTAGTGCAAGCAGTCTTGTTACGTTGACTACGCTAACGCGACACAGACTTCCAGCTAGCATCATTCAAGTATCACACTTCTCAACTACAGGCATGTCGGCAAATAGTGCTGCGCAAACTGAAGACAGGGAAACCAAGAGAGCGCGTGTTGACTCCGCTAAGGTAAGAAACGACTGCAGGCTTTCGTACAAAAACATGCTGCTAAAGTCCCTTTGAACAGGTCATCGGCACACATAATGGTACATTTCACTGTGATGAGGCGCTCGCTTGCTTCTTGCTGAAGTTGACTTCCACGTACCGCGATGCCCGTACGTGTCAGAACTTCATTCACGTAAATAAGCGGATATTTAACAGTTATTGAACAATGAATAGGCGTCGTGAGGAGTCGCGATCCCAAAATCCTGGATGGATGTGATATCGTAGTAGACGTCGGAGGTGTTTACAACGACAGCAAGAAACGGTATGATCATCATCAGCGTGGGTTTGAAGATGTGTTTGGGCATGGATTCGTTACGAAGTTGTCTTCTGCTGGTCTTGTCTACAAGTATGTTGTCACTGACTGAGAAGGTGCTGGAAACTGTGCTGTGTTCTTATGTCATTTACTTCTTTCTCTAGGCATTACGGCAAGGAAATCATTGCTTCGAGGCTGAATGTTACTCCAGATAGCCCGGTAGTGGATTTGTTATGGTTGAAGATGTACAAGGTTTGTCATTTACAGACGCTTTCAATAGTTGATGACCTGTCTGATGATTAATTTACGTGCTAGGAATTCATTGAAGCCATTGACGGCATCGACAACGGCGTCACTCAATACCCAAAAGACTCACAAGCGGCTTACAGGAACCGAACTGACCTATCAAGTCGAGTCGCATGGCTAAATCCAGCGTGGAACGAATCTGCAGATACTACTCAAATGGACGTAAGTGCACACACCATTTTAAATTCAAATCACATCCATTTCTAAGTTCAAGGTGCTTGTTCTAGGCTCTGTTCGCGAAAGCTTCTAACATGACTGGAGAAGAGTTCCTCAACAGGCTCGATTATTATGCGAAATCGTGGATGCCGGCTCGAGATATTGTTGTAGCCGCACTGTCTAACCGTATGACGGTGCATTCCAGTGGGCGGATTGTCGTTTTCGACCAATTTGCACCATGGAAGGTAAGCTCCATCCACCACCTAATATCCGAAGAGTACATGTTTTACTCAATACCTCATTTGAACTTCTAGGAGCACTTGTTCGATATCGAAGAAGAACAAAACATCCCTGACACCGAAAAACCATTCTACATCTTATATCCCGACGAGACGGCGTCAAATTGGAGGATACAAGCTGTACCGATATCTCCAGACAGCTTCGAGAGTCGGAAAGCATTACCACAAGCATGGCGTGGCGTTCGAGACGATGCGTTGTCCCAGCTTTCTGGAATCCCTGGTTGTATATTCGTACATGCTAGTGGTTTCATTGGAGGTACGTGTTAGTATTACCTTCCGAGCGGGAAGGAAAGAAACTACGCCAGTGACTTTGGATGACTGATTTATGGCTTATTTTGTAGGGAATGCGACTAAGGAAGGTGTAATGGCGATGGCTATCGCGGCTTTACAACAAAATGAATGAAACTTGAGCTGGGAAAAAATAAATCGTGTTCATTGCAATCGATCTACAAAAACAAATTATACTTTGTACAGAACAAAGAAATTTCTTCCTGATTAATTACGTATCCTGAATTCCTGTGGGTCGTGATCATGAGACATGAAACATGAAGCATTGTTTTGCACAGTGGGATACTATCAGAGCATGGCGAAAGCGGTTGAAGCTTGTAACAATGAAATGAATTCACGAGAACAGAAGAAAGAGAAACAAAGTAACAAAGTAACATGTCGGTCATTAGTCATTCTCATTTTACAGCGAAGGTGCAGATGTGCTGCTGCTGCTGCTAGTTTTAACGCCCTGGAGAGTCGAAGGTGATAAGTGTAAACATTCGACCGATAGATTAAACGAATTACCTCGGTTCGACAGGCAGGACAGTTGTTTCGGCCTGTCTTTAACCACCTATCGACACATCCCTTATGGAAGGTGTGCTTGCAAGTCAAAAGACGAAGATCGTCGTCGGGATTGTACTCGTCTAGACAGATCAGACACTGTTATATGTCACTTGTTAGCGCTTAGTCAATTGAAAACACATTGTAGTTATTTACTCTATCAATGCAGTTGTTCGCGACGCGTCCACTGCTTTCGTATTCTCCGAGATCTTTAGCTTTGAATAGCTCCAAACCGGAGCGTTCAATGTCTTCCTCTGTTACGACTGGTGGCTTGACTTGTCCCAGGAGATCAGCCAATTCCCTGTAATATCTCTCAGCAATCAGCACGGGATGTAGCTATTGTCCGACGTACCAAAGTGCCTCGAAGGAGTCAAGAGCATCTGATCCAGAGAATATGTGATGATTCGGCGGATAATGACCTGAAACAATACATTGAGCCTGATACGAATAGGTGGCGCAGAAGGAACAAACTTACCACCAAAGACATAGATGAAGAAGGTGCGGGCGCCTCCCGTCGTGTTTGGCGCATTTGGCATTTCATGCCCCTGGTCGACAGGAAGATCTTCCCTTCGTCCCAACCTACCAAACCTGCGGGAGACTCTTGAAGGCGCTCTTGAAGGCCAGGGTCCACGAGCAGTGTGTAAGCCCCTGGGACCTCGTGGAACGAAACCATTCTCGCCGCCCATATGCTCGCGAGTGGTTTCATTTGCTATTGGGTTGTCGATATCACGTGTAAATTCAGGCGGCAATGGTGTTGTTCGTCGAGCACCAGGGCTGATGGACTGTAAGCCGACCACAATGACTGGCACCATTGTGCCTGCGTCTTCCGATGTCGTTTGACCATCTGTCAATGAAGCTCCGGTATTCGGAGGACTGCTTGAAGGAATGGGAGTCGGTGGCCGTTCACGCAAGTAGTTGCTGTCTACTCTGCGACGCGCAGCATTACCTTGAGTTGGCTGAGTTGGCTGCATGGGTGGGAACCGGTACATTCTCCACCAGTTTACACCATTTCCACGACTCCTACCATTGGTGGTCGTAGAGGAGTTATTTGACGTTGTGGATTGGTTGGGTTCCGTAGAAGTTCCTTGATCAGGGTTAGTGACAGAAGGGCCATTGTCAGGATTGAAAGACGTCGGGGACGGCTGGGTATGTTCAGTCCCAGTGTCGTTTACACTAGGAGTGTTTAGTGACTGATTATTGTTGCTAGATGCGGTGTGATAAGTTGCTTCGGTGGTCGGAGATTCAGGCAAGTCTATATCCATGTTAGATTCCCTAGATGCGTTCGCTGGTTCTCCCGTTCCACTGTCGTTGGCAGCTCCTGCCGTTGGAGGACCGTTCTGTGCAGTGTCATTCCGTGAAAGAGCAGTCCTAAGGTCCGACTGCAAGTCAACAAGGAACTGCTCAAAACTATCCGGAGCTGGATCCTCTGTCTCGCGGTCCGAAGAACGTCGACCTCCAGAGAGGTGGTCCTGATCTTCATCAGGATTTGGATTAGTAGCTGAGGTATTTTGAGCCTCTGTCTGCCGCTCATCCGGCGTTGAACTGGAGAGATGAAACGCACGTGCAAGTTCTGTAAACAATGCATCTGGAATAGCAGGACTATCGTCCATGCGGTTGCGGCCAGAGGTCAACGGCGGGGGAGGTGAAGGGAAAGTGCTTCCCAAAGTTCTTCCTAATGGACCTCTGCTCGATCTACCGCTGGTCACCCTTGAACGGAAACCCTCCCATATCGAGCGTACCCGCGTCCTCTCCCTCTCTTCCCTGTCTCGTTCGTGTTGAGCAAGCACCGCCGCAGCTATTGGATTCGTGGATGCTAACGCGCGGGCTACTGACGACGTCGTTGATCCCTCGTTGTTCGTCGGTGACATGTTAGAAGTCGTCCTTGGCCGTTCAGTAGAAGGTAAGGGAGACCTAAAAGTGCCGTTTGGCCCTAGAATGTTGTCAAGTCAGAATATGTGATGTATAACGATAAGTTTCTTGTAGTCTATACCTGAGAGAAGTGAAGCAGCAGTTGCGGCAGTTGCAACACTAACGATACTAGATACTTGGATTAGAAATGTTGTGTAGAGATGGATAAGCATTACAATTCTACCTTAAGAGAGCACCGAGGACATCCACACCACTTGAGCTTGGTGAAATTGGTCCCTGCGCACCGCTGCGGAAGCCAGTACCGGACGGCGATCCTGAGGGTATCGAACTTTCCGATGAACCACGATCATCGTTAATCGTAGAGCCTTCCGAAAAGCCTGAAGATGCGCTAAACCTTGAACCCTCAGTGCTGCTTACATCTGAATAAGTGCGTGAAGCTAAGGCGCTCATGAGTTTCTGTCCCATGACGAAAATAATATGACGTACAGTTTTGATCAGCTTCTGGTGAGAGAGACGGTCGCTGCACGGGGTTCCTATTTGAAAATGATGATGGTTGCATAGTATTCCCTAATGAAGACGGGTTGTCAAGTGCAGTTCTTGGAGTACCATCGGTTTGTACAACGCCCTGCACGACGACGAGAGTACCTGCAGGAGGAAATTGTCGTAATACGTTATCATTTTGGGCAGGCATTGGTGGGGAGTGATCAGATGGGGGAGATACCGCAGGTCGGTCGAAAGGTGATGGAAAGGTGGCCTCTGGAGCTCCGGCTGCAGTAGATGGACCTCTCGGTGCACTGCTTGAAAGGCCACTACCAGATGCCTGATTGGAAGACGCAGCCTCAGAATTACCTACACTATTATCAGAAACGTCGTCTAAGCGCTCTTTCCCTTTCAAGGAAGTAGAGGGCTTAGGGCCATGTGAAGGGATTGATCCAGGACGTCCATTAGTGGCTTCATGTTCATTGTGAATGCGAGGAGAGTCGGAAGTGTCATCGATTCCTCGATCGGTAATTGAAACTCTCAATCCTCGCCTCTGAGAAGCGCCCTGATGCCTCTCGGTTTCCCCGCTAAGATTACCTTGCGAGTTCCTTTCTTCCGTGGGCTGAGCCTTTGACATGCGACGAGACCTTCGAAACCATTTCTTTCTCTCCCGGACGTCCTGGATTTCACCACCCTCAGATTTGCTAGAGATTCTAGGGCGCACGATCCCAATTATGCTGTTCCGTATCGATCTACGACGTCCACCCCTCCCAGCGCTTAGTCCCGCATCAGTCAAATTGGCAGGTCCCTCCTCAATGCCAGAGGGAGCTAAAGGAGAAGCTACGTCCACTTCATGGACAGGGTCATGGTTCCCAGTATTTCTAGTAGAATTAATCTGGCCCATATACTGCAATAAGATATGCCAGAGGTGCTCTGAACAACCACACTGGAGCACAACAGAAAGTGATGCCGATGACGTGCAGACCTGTCGTTCGTAGTCTCGTCCGTTCTCTTGTATTACGAGGAATAGTATACCTTCTCAAAGGCTATACTGATAAAGCCGATATGAAAGGCTACGGTAGGTGGTGATAGAGAGAAGGAGAGAGCTTGGAGCAGTGCGTTCCGCAAGTCGCAACGAGCCTGTCGCAAGCAAGTATTGATCAGCGTCACGTGCCAGACGCGTCTGTCAGCCAACCCACAGCAACAACTCAAAGTCTCAAACCTTGTCAATTGCATGGAGCACACTTGGTTCGTATCTTCCTAGACCGTTTACGTTAACGGGAGACTTGTATGGACACCATAGCGTGACTACATAAACAAAGCAATTCCAGATATTCAAAGGACAATTGTCTATGTTTCTCAAGCTTCTCGAGATTCCCTTTGAAGCCATTTGGCCTCATTAGCATCGAGCCTCAACGGAGCTTCCCCTTCCACGACGGGCGTCAATGACAATTTCGCGGCGTGTGCAACGGCGGTCATCTTCTTGAGTTGCGTTTCATCCTGAGTATTGGAATCTGGCCTAGATTGTCTGAGGTTCACGGAATGCGTTATCAACTCGTCTGGCCATGGAACAGCACCACTTGGCAATGAGAGGCTCTTTTCAAAAGCAGCGTGTGGCTCAATTCGTCCCAGCGAGCGGATCCATTGGCCAACCGCTGCAAGTGATACTCTTACCTCCCAAGAACCTCCTTCCTAAGGATTGAAATTTTGACTCAGTCACTCTAAATAGTAGAAAGAAATCAACGGGAAGACGCGTACCGTGACTGTTTTACACAGAGCTGCATTGATTCCGAAGGCAAGTAGATATCCCGAGGCATGATCAATAGCTTGGCAGGGTAACGGTCTTAACGGAGCTTCATTTCCGTTTGGGTCCTTTAAGCTCTGCTGGAAAGCTTCTGCCTCTGCATATCCAAATCCTGTTGCGTTTTGGACGAGGGAATCGAACTAGAAGGGTACAAGTTAGCTGACACCTATAGACTGAAATAGAATATCACACCCCGCGCCGATCTTTCCATGGACCATCCCAGCCATATGCTGTCAGACTTGCACACACGAGCCCAGGGTGCTCTTGCACCAGTTCTGCGACACCGAAGCCTTTGTCGCGCAGACCGCCAGGCCGGTACGCCTGTAGGAAAACATCCGCTTCTTTGGCAAGTTCCTTCAGCTTTGTGCGATCTACTTCATTATTCAATTCGAGCTGCGTCGTACGTTTGCCTCGCGAGGTGTCACAATCCAGATAAGGCAGATCTGGAAGATTTGGAGAAGTAATGAGAAGGACATCTGCACCGTGGGCTAACACTGCTATGAGCATTAGTTGTTTCCATGAATGTATGGAGTTCACCTGCTAACGTTCTTCCAGCAATGGGACCAGCTAGGACACGGGTCAAATCTAACACTCGAATGCCATCCAACGGGTGTGATGCCGAGGAATATGTCTCCCGCTTCGGGGCCTCTCCAACTTTAATGAGCTGAACCGGTGGGGTCGTTCGAATTGCTAATGCATGTGGATGCTTGTCCCACTCTTCAAATGTCCTTGATTTTGTAGCACACATCCCATTGTATGCGACCTGATCTTCAAATTCTTGAGCGTCCCAAGTGAGCAGCGCAGCTTGAATAGATTCGCGAGTTGCTTCGCAGTGGAGAAGGTCCAGGATACCTTGCTTGTGGCTGATTGACTCTCGGTTTAGGCTATTGATGGCTCTTCTTGTTGGGAAAATGTAACTTACTGAGGAAAATTGGTATGAATTCGAACAAAACCATCCTTGGTTTGGTATAGTCCAGATAGTTCGTCAAATGATTTCCCAGACGGTTTCTTGTCGTCGATAAGCCAGTAACTTTCACTCTCTTATTAATGTCACCATCATTTATGCAAGTCAGTTCACAGAAAACTACAAAATACGCAACTGAATTCGAGTATTGCATGCCTTGGATCGACTGAGACGGTTTGTGCCTTCCCGGATGCTAATTGGTAGAAATATGCAGCAGCCAAACCAGAAAGGCCAATTGTCGTCTTGTGCATTCAGCGTCCATAGGTAATATGAATAATTTATATTTAACTTTCCAAAGTGTGGATTGCTCACTTGTGCGGCTGTGCCGAGTCTAAAGGAGGAGTTCACAGAAGGATCAGGAGTATCGCCCAGATGCAAGTTTTCCAAGAATTCATCAGGTAGTCCAGCTTCCGTCCATATTTTACGTGCATGATAATTTGAGTCATTCACAGAGTACATAGTGCAAATCCGCTAATACACACACACACAAACGGTAGGACACTGGACAGCAGTAGGAAAGGAGTTGAGACACAGATGACCTGCGATTGCCCGAATAGGGAAAAATCAATCGTCGCGGAGTTTAAAAACGCGTCCGTGGCGAGTCCTGATTTCGGTCCCCCTAAAGCGCGTCTTCGTTGCCCCTCCCACTGTCGTTCAACCGACGCTGCCTGCAGCAATTATGTCAGGCAACCCACCATCTACGGGTCGTGACCAGCAGGGTCAACAGTCCCCTCCGCCGTCTGTGACGCCTGGCCGCCGCAACCCTGTGAACCGAAGCTTCTCTCAGTCTAGTTGGACCGATACCCCTTACCACAATCAGGGCACATCATATTTCCCACCGACCCCTGGCGCGGGACGCACGCCAAGTCGCTCACTCTCAGGTGCTCGGAGCCTGAGTGTCAGTAGCGAACACGATGAAGATGACGACGAGAACGACGATTCGGATGAAGACGACACCAGTGCCACGGAAAGACGTGGCAAGAGTCCAGTCTCTGCCCGCGCGGTCAGCCCCGACGAAGAGGGCGAAGACGGGGAAGGAGAACGCAGGCAGCGTTACACGGAAGATGATCCCGTTACAGTAAAAGAGCGACAATCGCTCATGAACGTTGACCATCCTTTCGGTCTTCCTATTTGGAAACCTGCACTATATAAAAAATCTCGGACTGTCAACAGAGACGCAGAAACGGCTCTTCATGCCACTCCAACTGCTTATGGAGAATTACACTTGAATCTAGGAAACATAGTTTGGGCTGTATTATTCGGAATTTGGCTGGCAGCGATCTGCCTTCTGGTCTCTGCTATTCTATTCGTGATACCCTTCGGTGGTCGCCAATATGCGCCGCTAACTTATGGTCTTGGTTGGTATCTATTCTGGCCGTTCGGAAAATATGTTGCGGGTTGCCGGGAAGAAGATGTTGAAGAGGATGACAACTTCAATGCTCGTTTGTCATCTGACGCAGAGTCTCCTCACAGCATTAGGGTAATAGATGAAGTTGACGAAAATGTGTCGGCTTCGTCTCAGTCTCGTTCGGCGACAGGCACACAGCGAAATGCAACTTCCCACAGTGCGAATAGCACTAATAAAATTGGTGGTATCAACGAACGCACCGCATTCGCGCTTGGTGGACCCAAAAAGTCTTATGGTACAGTTTCTACAGGACGGTATATGAAGGCCACATATGCGAAGTCACGGCCTGGCGATTGGTTAGGCAGGGCAGCATTCTGGTTGTTGTTGACCTGCATCATTGCACCTCTCATGCTTTTCGTCTGTCTTATTTGTTGGTTCCTCGTCGTTACCGTTCCAATGGCCAAACTCAATTGGGAATTGCTTAAACACATGTTTCAACGCCCAGACACCATTCGCTTCTGCGCTGCTCCGTCTACCGTAGTGGTCCCCTCCGCAGAACCCTCGACCTCCACGAATCGAGCCGACGGTGATGCCACTGCTCACGGCCCGACCTTTACATTGAAAAGCGCTAGGCTGTCCGCTGGACAAGCAGCACCTTCTGGTTCGCCATCGACAGTCTTACTCTGCACGTATCGTGCTGTTGGAATACGATATTACAAGTACACAGTCGGCGGTGTCAACATATTCTTTGTCAACCTGATGGCTGTCGTATTCTTTGCCATTTTAGATGGTTTTGTTCTCCTTGGTATGAAAGACGGATATGAAAAGCGGGGAGAGCATGTACCAGCGGTATTAGAAGTACTTGCGAGCAGAGTGCTTGTGTTCCTCGTCAGTCTGGCGAGTGTCATTCCATTGTCTTACTTCATAGGTATGGCTGTCGCCTCTATCAGTGCTCAATCGTCCATCGGAATGGGTGCAGTGATTAATGCAACGTTCGGGTCGATCATCGAAATCATTCTGTATGGTATCGCTCTGACTGAGGGGAAAGGGCGTCTTGTGGAAGGAAGTATCATCGGCAGCTTGCTCGCAGGTGTCCTGTTGATGCCTGGTACCAGTATGTGCAGTGGCGCCGTGCGGAAAAAGGAGCAAAAATTCAACGCCAAGAGTGCTGGCGTTACCAGCACCATGCTGATCATGGCCATCATTGGCACTTTGACCCCTACTCTATTTTACCAGACATACGGAAACGTGCGTGCTTTCTTGCCTAACTGTTGTGTGCGAGAACTGACATGGTTTTGCTAGTTTGAGCTCATTTGCGACGGCTGTCCAGGTCCAGACAAAAGATCCTTAGTGGAAAAAGTGCCATGGAACTGTACTCATTGTTATTATGAGCATCCCGACCCGGTTCATGACCACTTTTACCAGACAACTGTCAAAACGCTGATGTACTTCTGTGCTGCCATCTTGCTTCTCGTAAGCTGTCGCAATTAACTTCCCGTAAGGGCTAGAGCTGACTTTCATACAGTCTTATCTTATTGGCTTATGGTTCTCTCTAAGAACCCATGCATCACAGATTTGGCAGAACCCGCAGCCACTAATGCACCCATTCGATCTACCTATTACTCCAGGCCAGGGGAGGGCGTCCTTGTATCATCGTCTGACCCAAGGAGGCTTAACCTTGCCGACGCATCGTTTGAACAGGAAATCGAGCGAAGTCACTGTACACGACGGCCAGCAGTCACGAGCTCAAACGCCTGCCGTTCGAGATCCGCCGTCTGGGTCTCAATTTCCTGGTGGCTTGTCATCCGGACCCCCTTCCCCAGGGCTCACCCGCAAAGTCTCGCATGGACCTCAGGCTTCTCAGCATGCAGGAGCTTATACTCCATTAGTGGAGAGTGTAAGCCATGCTGTAAAGAATTCGGGGGTGCAGACTGCGAATTTACCTGACAATCTGACGTCGGATGACTTTACTCGTGCCGTTGCCGTTGCGACTGTGTCAGCACTCAGACACCAACAAGCCCTTTCACACTCCCCTGCTCGTGTACGGAATAGTGCACTTGATGGACATGAAGATGGCGGTGGACATGGAGGACATGAAGCACCGAGCTGGAGTCGTACCACGAGTGCTAGCATTCTGTTAGGCTGCACGGCTTTGTATGCTGCTATCGCTGGTAAGATTTGTCGTTATTGGCGAATAAGCATGTACTAATGCTTGCCTCAAGAAATCCTCGTAAAACAGGTCGATGTTATCCTGGAGGGCTCCGGGATTGATGAGAAATTCCTAGGCTTGACGCTTTTTGCCCTGGTTCCTAACACAACTGAATTCATGAATGCTATGTCATTCGCAATGTACGGCAACATTGCTCTAAGGTGAATCGGACATAATTTTGAGTAAGGAGAAGACGGTAACAATGTCTGTACTTCAGTATGGAAATAGGTTCGGCTTATGCACTGCAAGTTTGCTTGTTGCAAATTCCCGCGATGGTCGCATTTTCAGCGTGGAATGATCCTCAAGGAATGGGGTCAGTCGCGGACACTTTCACGTAGGTCAACACTCTCATCTGTCAGCCACATAGCTCACAGTATGCATAGGCTAATTTTCCCGAGATGGGATGTGATAGCGATTGTTTTATCCATCTTCTTGCTGACGTATACGTACATTGAAGCAAAGAGCAACTATCACAGGGGAAGCACCTTGATTCTAAGGTGTGTTAAATGACATCCTGCTTGCCGGATATGATCTGAATATTAGCAATGAAGTTATCTTGTACTTCTTGCGGGCTTCTACTTTGCGCCGCAAAGGCCTGATCGTGTCGACCAAGGCATGGGTATATTTAGCATGAAAGATGTTGATTCAGCGTCAGTGCTACAACGCACCTGGCTTATCTTCTCGTCGCTGTGGACGAGATGATCATTCATTTACTGCAAGCAACTACTGACAACAAATTTTGACGATTGCATGTGTATTACATTCATCTTGATATTTCTACATTGGACTTCACGGATCTTGTCGAGTATACATAATTTATAGTGCCCGATAGCGAATATATTGGATCATGCCATTTGCAGCATCTAGTGTGTGCTTCGTAGTGATTCCAGAATTGCGCGAATCTCCGAATACGACGTTCCGATTTTCTCTGCTTCGTTTCTACCGGAAAGTATGCGGGTGATTTCTGGAGAAGGGTAAGGGTAATCGAGGAATCGTTCGAGTAAATCACCGTCGAGGAACCCGGTAGCTGCACCGTTTGCGTCGGAACGACCTCGTGAATTTGATGGTGCTCGCCAGCTTTACAAGTCTGCGTCAGTCTCTGTCAAAAATGCATAGGTCATAACGTACAGAGTATGGTCTAGATCACCTGGTCCCTTAATAACGCCTGCCATGTTCCTTTCTAAGCTACTAAGCAGTCTAGAAAGATCATCCTCGACGTTGACAACGACAGCGATACGGCCGGTAGAAGTGAACAGCAGTTGCTTCGTCTGTAAACCAAATTTATTCGGTGTGGAGTCAAAGCAACCTAAAGAGAAACCTCAGTTCACTGGAACCAACAGAATTTAAGACAATCTCGTACCGGGCACGCATTTATTGACAATCTCTTCAATGTTGTACAGACCGTCTTGGTCAAGAAGCATCTTACTTCCTTGTTTTTGAAGCCTGTACGAGAATAAGTTGTTGTCGTTCTGTTTCATGCATTGCACATCAGAAGTGTTTTTTAAAATGATGATGCTATAGGAGATTAAAACTCACGTTCGCTCCAATGACTGTTTTATTGTCAAACGCCCCGATGCATAAAGGCCATAATGGACTGTAATCCCTTGCAAACGTTGTTAACTTGTCGTCTTCGAGCTTCAGGACGGCCAGGGAAGAGACTGCGTCGCCGATGACGATTAGGTCGTCCATCACAACTGCTGTTATTACGAGGTAATTGTGATTCCAGCTTGTTACGGCGGTGAGAACAGTGTTGTCTCCATGTTTGAGGCGGAATACATCGACCTTTTTACATTTCACTTAGTGAGCTAGTTCTGGCGGTGAGGATGGAAGGGACAAACTCACGCTTGTGTTGATCGCAACGACCAACTTCCCCTGAATACAAGTAAGTGCATTCACAGCTCCTTTTACCTCCGTAGATGCTAATATATGGGGTGTTTGATTTCGCTTCGACCCAGTTGAGATGATCAAGATCCGACCACGACTAGGTTCTCGTTCGGTTTCGTCAAAGTAAACTGAACCAACGGCGAAGAACGTATCCCAACCAATTCCACAGTCTAGAGAGACGAGTGCGACGGCAGTTATCTCTTCGTTCGGCTCGAGGGATATTTCATGAGTGGCTGTCAAACTCAGTCAGGTACTACCAAACAAGGCTATGCTATCGATACACTCACTTCTGAAATCAACGGTGTCGACAAGCTTGAACGAGCTGGCGGCCACAGGAGCGCCTTTGAATGTGCTTCGGTCCAGCTTCAAACAGCCAACACCAAGCAGCTTCGCAGCTGAATGATATGCAAGTTTCGTAGGATTTTCCTTTCCCATGAATACCTGACAATGAATCGGGAAAAGAAGTTAGGAATGGAATAGATCAGCCGATATTACTGAACATACCGTCCGTATATGTAACTTGTCAAGTTCCAAAACCCGACCTACGACTAGACCATCAAGCGTCGAAAGAGCCATCGAGGAAGTAAACGATTCTGAATGAATAGCTGAGGCGAATGTCACATCCTAAATGCCGATAAGCCACCTCTTACAGTCGCTGCACAGAAACAGGACTACTCACCTTGATGAGGACAGGCGAATGACTTAACGTATCCTTCGATCTATAGAAAAGTGCTGATCGAGCACCACTAGCAAACACCGCCGGCTTATCATTAACCTCACATCGACTCAACGAAACGGGTGCTCCTCCAAGACCGAAAAATTTCTTTTCACCAAGTACTCCCTTCTCGGCAAAAGGCATCGATACCACAGTCCCATTCGCAAGGCCAACCATTAAGTAGCGATGTGGTTTAGACTCTTCTTCGCTGAAGTCACAGAGAAGTAAGGATCGTGGGAGATGAGGCATGACGACAGGTACCGCGTCAATTTGCTCAAAGGTTGGTAATCGGAGAACTTTTACTTCATGTGACGACCAGAACCCCAGAGCGACGAACGAAGAAAAATTGGCGCCTCTTTTCATGGGTGAAATCGAAAGTGCGGATATCTCGGAAGACGATCCATCAGGTGAATAGAATTGTTTACGACTAAAAATACCACGGTAAACGTCAATCACCAATCACGAACTTACATGCAAGATCATACCTCTGCTCATTAATTTTGTCTGCAAATAAGTTCAATAAAACGACAGTCCCTCCCGAGATTGCGACGCAAATTTGACTGGGACTAATATCCGCCAAGACAATCTTGTTTCCAGGTCCTGGAGACCACTGGTCTTCGCGCAATCCGGTTCTCGTGTTTAAGAGTATGACAGAATCTCGGCTAACCTGTACGACGTAACTGCTGCTAACATATTCGGATTTCCCACTTTCAGACATAAGCCGGGTTAGCATATTCCCTGCGACGAGGGTGCGTGAATCAATTGTCAAGTCGGAGAAGTCATTGGAACGAGAAACGGCAGTTTCTTGTTGCGAATTGGGTAACTCTAAGAGATGCGTATTCGTATCTGTTGTAACTAGCATGTAGTGATGGAATCTATGTGCGGTATAAGTTCATATCCAACATCGAAAAACCGCGAGATAGTTAAACGTACGTATCATCGTACTGTCTCCTTATCGGCCACATTCCGGTTATGTTCGCAATACCTTCTATGCGAGCATCTTCATTGAAATTGGCGCCGTTCCGAATAACACGTAGCGAACCGGTGCTCTCGCCTCCTGAGCAAGTGATGATAGTAGGCTGGCCACTATCATCGGTGTCCTCGAATACAGCATCCATTATAGGTGCTATGTTCTTAAAAGTATCAGAAATCTCAAGGTATGAACCATTCGAAGATCGTTCGGAGGTGACGCGGATGAGTTGTGAGTCTCCGAAGTGTGAACCGACGTATATGTATTGTGATGCTAGCGGCGTTAGGGATGTCGGAGGCGATACCTTTGGTCGGAGACTTCGTTAGATACGCTGCCATGTCTGTTTATAAGTTGACACATACTTCTCCGAGAAGGACTATGTCGAGGTACGCGTACTGAGGGTTAATCGCAAGAA
Organism: Fomitiporia mediterranea MF3/22; assembly: GCF_000271605.1. Classification (NCBI taxonomy): domain Eukaryota; kingdom Fungi; phylum Basidiomycota; class Agaricomycetes; order Hymenochaetales; family Hymenochaetaceae; genus Fomitiporia; species Fomitiporia mediterranea. The sequence goes on from NW_006760403.1 coordinate 550,283, forward strand.
GAGCGAGCCGGCCAAAGCTGTCGCCGAGCAAATACCTTAAGCCGTCTTCGTCAATCTGTGCCCAACTTCAAAATCAAGGTATGAGCTGAGGGTTAATGGTATCACGCTCTAAAGATTCCGGTACGTACGCTGTAATGTCAAAATACGGCCAGTTTACTTCGGCTTGGGGTATCTTGCTAGTGGATGATTTTGATTGCGATGAAGAGTTCTTCTTTTTCTGTTTCCTATCGATAGAATAGAAAGCAATGGTGCTACCACCAAGAACCAAAACACCTCCATTTACGTTCCAGCTACTCTTTATCTGAGGTGGAACAGGAATCAATAAATTGGAATCTTCGTCAGGAACATGAAATTCGGGAAGGAATGAAGAAGGCGAAGGAGACAGTTCAAGATCAGCTAGGGAGAGGTCATGCGATGTGACGCTTAATTTTTGCATGTAATCTTTATATAAGATTGCCAGTGCGGTTGCGCGGGCATTCGTAGTCCGAAGAAAGCATAGCGATACGATGTTTAGTTCGCGCACACTACACCACGATCCCGTGTCAATGTTCGTTTCTTTGAAGAGGAAAGCATGGCTTACGCGGTATCAAATTCGGAATTAATGAGTCCTTTTTCCAACTCTAGGACTCTGAGTTTCCCAGTGTATGAACAGGCAACCGCAACCTTTCCCTTGTGGTCCACGAGACACTTGCTAACGTATTCGGTGGGCCTTGCATTTCGTTCGTGGAGTGATACAGTCTTAAGAGTCTTCAAGCTTGGTCCAGAGCCTGCATTGCTTTGTACGTATTCAAGAAGGAACAACTTTGGGTCTGGATGGTCCGTTAATACAAGCAGGTGGTGCTGAGAGTTCTCATCCTGCGGCAGCCTTATATGAGTCTCTGATAGCAAGGCTAAATGATATCTCAACTTACGTCTGTCGGAACTGCTTGGAGAGACGTGATGCGTCCCCAAATCTCAAGGACACACTGTAAGCGTAACGCGTCGGGAAGAATGGCAAAGACCTCGAGAATGCTGGACTTGGCAACGACAAGATATTCGGTATCTTCATCTTCGGTCAAAGTAGTCTTGATAGAGCCCACGACCGAAGTCGGCTGGTGAAATGTAGCTACGGCCTTCATCGAGGGCGACGAGGACGAGTAGATGTGCCGTGCGGACGCGGCTTACGGAGTAAGTAAATGCAGTATTTATGTGGTCATCGACACGTGCTGGTTTATTCGACCCGCGTCGATCAACTTGAACGAGAACGGAGAACCTGACTTATGTTCCTGAGTCCTGACTACCAACAGCACTTAGAGATTTCTGTTGGTCACTTAGAACGAGTGAATAATGTCAAATAGAGCAACAAGGCCATCTTTATCTTCAAGGCCGAGCTCCACCTCTTCTCATAAAATGGACTCCAAGAAAAGGAAAACCGTGCCAGACTCTATTCGTCCGATCGTGAAGACAAAGAGAAAGTGCGTGTTCGTTCAATTTCTTTACAATTGCACATTATAGACCTATACAGATTGCTCTAGATGGAATTCATCGACTATTATTCTCACCGCCGCCGCCGTCGTTATCGCTGCCGTAGCATATAAATTCTTCCTGAGCAACAGCAGGCAATCCAAGATCCTCGCGGACTCACTTGAAATCAAGACTCCAGCATTCAATGTTGTTGATCTCCCCGGACGAGGGAAGGGATTAATCGCCTCCAGAGATATTGAAGTGAGCTTTCATGTTTGTCAGCCATTAAGGCTTGGTTTTAAAATGATGCTGTCGTAGCAAGGCGAACTTTTAATCAAAGAAAAACCTTTGATTCTCGTTCCTAGCTCAAGTGAGTAGTAGCCTGTCATCCGCGCATAAATCTATTGCTTCACTAATGTATCATGCTTAGCGACCCAGTCTCCTGTCAAAGTACTGAAAGAACGTCTAAATGCCTTAACGCAAGACGAAAGGAATGCATTCCATTCCCTATCCTACGTCACTCCTGGAAGAGATTCGAACACACAAGACTCACTTTCTGATGACGAGATGGTATTAGCTATATTCCAGACTAATGCTATTTCAGCCGGAGACAGTGCTGGTTTGTTCCCTCATACCGCAAGGTTGAACCATGGATGCAGCAAGGCCTTCAATTCCGTGTATTCTTGGAGGCCTCATGAAGGACACCTCGTCGTACATGCGTTGAAACCAATCAAACGCGGCCAGGTAATGGCGAGACACTTTCTCTTGTGACCTCTGAAAAAATTTATTATTTTGATAGGAACTCCTCACCACATATACAGACACCAAAAGACCGCGCCGTGAACGCCAGTGAGTCTCATTCTCCCGGTTATGCCGAACGGTACTTAAATTCAATATTCAGACACTACCTCAAGAGCTACTACGACTTCACCTGCTCATGCTCAGTCTGCTCTCTACCAGAATCAGAATCCCTCGCTTCTGACGAACGTCTCTCGAAAATGAGTTCTCTCCATCAAACATTCGCATCATGGGGAACCCGAGAAGTCGACGGAATCAACGCCTCGCTAATCGCAAAGGCAATTTGGGAGATCGGAGAAGAAGAAGGATATTGGAGCGAGCGTGGAAGACTCGCTGCGGACGTAGTGCATATTGCAGCTGCTCATTCTGAGTGAGTGTTTATCTAACAAGTCATGTCTTGTTTATGCATTGCTGAGTGTTTGAATTAGTGAGAATGCTGTATTGGCATGGGCAAAGCTTGCACATACTTGGTTCTCTATTGAGCTCGGTGTGGATAGCACTCAAGCTCTACAAATGCAAGCCTTGTTAAGCAATCCGCGTACACATCGCGCTTGGGCATCGAGAGAACCACAATCAATAGAATTGCCGGATGTGATATCTTAGCTTCTATAATTATAACCACAATCCCGAGTTGTGTGTATTTTCGTAACTTATTACTTGGATAACTACCTCTATTGTTTATCTTGTAGTTTAGAGTAGTTGTGATGCCCAGGATGTCGAGTTGCTAGTAAATACATGTATGGCTGCTAATAGAAAGGCTTATTCAATCAATTTCATTTCTGGCCCAACAACACTGGACCACATGAACAAGCTCGAATCATATCTTAAAAATTAGATGCAACAGTCTAAGCATGTCCCAAGCTTAGATATCATAGCTTCTCTACATCTTTTGAATTGAAAAGAATTGAAACGTTAGGAGTGCAAAGTCGCACTATTGTATACCACTCAGAGAACCACAGCCTCTCGGAGTCAAATGTCAATCACATATCTCGTCTCATATGATGCTGCATGACAGGAAGCACAGTCAAGGTACCACATCAATCCACATATCAATATCAATTATCAAACGCACAGCACGGCTCGTCCATTATCCTGAACAATTCATCGCATCGCACATCGCACTCTGTCATACCGTTTCCACTACGGTATTATTGTTTTACATCCCCAACGTAAAGATTAATCCCGGGTAAGTACGGAATGAGATTCCCTATCTATATCAGTATATGCACACCATCCGATGGTTACTGGTATGGTGGCTGGGGAGCGCTCGCCCGTTTCAGAATGACATACCCGAGGCACTCAGGCAGGTTGGTTGATCGGTGGTGATCCGTCTTGAGCGCGAGCCACCTTCACCTTCACCTTCACCTTCACCTTCACCCTCACTTTCATCTTCATTCATCCCCATTGATATTAAGCATTCCTCCGTTCCGTTCCGTTCCTTTCTTCTATTATTATGCGCCCATAAATAAATACCCGATGCACAGAATTGATTCCGCGCTGTCTATGTAGCGGGAAATACGACATCACTATATGTGAAAATCAAGGTGATAATAAATCGAGTCAGTCAGAAATATCATTCTAGATAGAATCCCCAGACTGATGATATGAACAGCGCTCACCTTACAACAATAACAACATTACCATCACAGCATAACAAACATGAAAGGGAAAAGGAATTACAACTTCGACTTTATCCTCTGCACAAGCTCCAGTGCATCATCCTCTTCCAACCTTCCCCTCGCCTCAAACTCCATCCTATGCATGTCTCTATATGACAAAGGATATTTCCGCGTTTCCTCCGTTGTAGGAAGGACGGAGATCTTAGAGGTAGCATCGAATGTTGGTGCGGGTACAATGTGATAATGTACCTTCCCCAACCCAAAACAAAGCAAAGCAAAGAAAGGCACGTAAGTTACATGTGTAAATTGAAAATTGAAAATACCTGTTGTAAGAGGAATTATGAGAGGGGATTGCTTACATGAGGAACGGCTTGAGCGTATTCTTGATTACAGACGACGTTTAGACCGTTATTTTCCATAGCTACAATCATTTCGAACAAAACAAAACATTAAGCCATCACGAATGAGCTTTCTTACGGAATAGATACCTTTAGTGAGAGCATTCGCAAGCTTTGACACAGCTTGCCCAAGAGCACCAGCAAGTTCTTCCGGAAGCTCAGAAAGATGAGAATGGTGTTCCTTTGGAATCACAAGTACATGACCGGGTCTTAGAGGGGCAATGTCTGTTAACCCACCGAACAAATATTTAGAACATTCGTTAAATAAATAAGAAACTAGAAACTATGATTTCGATTAACACTAACCTAAGATAGCCACAACTTTCTCAGTCTCAAACACAGTATACGAAGGTGCTCCCTTGTAGATAATTTGACAAAACACACAGTCGTCGTTTTTTGACGACCATGATCCTGGAACCTTGCGGTCGACGTGGGAGCTTATAATGAATGAAGTCATCCGAGCAGAAGTGAGGGAGGGCTAGCACTGTAGGTGGGAGTGCATCGTCACGATGACTGAACTCGAAGTACGGAACTTTCGTGTGGACGTTCCGTCGATCAATGAGATCGACACAAGTCATTTCTTCTTTCGGAGAACTCACAAGACCTCTTGATCATTTCATTAAACATATCAGTTTATTATCTCGTGCGAGTCTATATTTCGTTGAGTTATTCTAAGTAAATGTAGTTGTTGAGGTTGAGATCCAGTTCATTAGCTGAACCAGGATCCAAGCATGAAGCCGACTATGCCTGCACCGATAGCACTAGCCGCAGACAACGCCATGATCTGTCTATCCCTAGAACTCTTCGCTCCTCGTTCAACCTCTATTCCCGGCACAGACTCAGTCACCGTAGCATCTACTCCTTCCCCCTCATCACGCAGTGTCGGCACACGCTCCCCACTTTCCCTCACCAAAGCCTGCGCAGCCCTTATCTCCGCCAACACATCCTCTTGCTTCTCCTGATGCACCCTCAACTCCTTCAATCCCTCCTCCACAACCCTCTGATTCGCCTCGTTCAACTCGATAACCCTCCTCTCAAAACTCTGCACAAGCCTCTTCCGCTTCCACGGCTCAACAAGCACAATCGCCAAAATAAACACCAAAAGGTTAAGTCCAAGCGCAGCGAGCGATCCATACGTACTCGCACTCCTAATCTTATCCGACCACACCTGTTCTTCATGATACCTCGACAAAATCGATCTCATCAACTCCGCGAATTGTCGTTCCGTGACTGCGTCTGCCTCAGCTACGCGAGCTTTTGCTCGCGCTTCGTCTTGTGAATGTAAGTGATCCGCTCGTACGAGTTGCGTGAATCGCATCACGTCTGCCTCTGTCCACGTCGATTTCCTTTGTAGGAGCTCGTTCGTCTCGCGTTGCGAGTTTGAACGACGCGCGACGGCTTCTTCGTATGCTGCTTTGGAAGCTTTGGCTTCTTCGCGGATTTCGTGCATCTTGCGCTCTTCGTTCCATAACCACAAAGCAAATTTTTAAAAAGACGTTGTCAGCTTCAAGCCGATATCACATTCAGAATATAAGAATAGAGTAAATACACACCGTTCTCCGTAACAAGCCTCTTCAGCGTCTCGATCTCATGATACCCGGTAATCTCATTCATCCGTCCACCAAGCTGCTGAAACGTCTTCTGCGCCGCAGACGAGAAGTTATCCATTCGCTCTCGCAAGTTCGACGCGTTCCGAATACTCCATCTCCGCACGCGTTCTCTGACTTGGGTAATATCTATCGGGGCTGGCGCTGAAGAACCCGAAGACGTCGATTGCGTGTCATGTTCGGCTTCTTGCTCTAAGTTGCCCTTGGAATCATTTGAAGGGCCTGCCTGTGGTTGAGTCCGTTCTTTCTTTGCTGACTCTCCAGAGTCTGAGGTAGCAAAGTGTCTATAGCAGAGAGCACACGGACGAGCAACAAGAGGAGCGACCCGAGTGGGCCGCCTGATGGTCCTTAGCATAGATGCAAGAGTGTTAAACAAAGCCAAATAAGGTCCTCTCAGCAAACACGTCATCACAAGCGTGAGATACGATCTATGTATTCTGCGTATCGTCGAAAAAGAACAAATCCGCAAGTAAATACCAGGAAATCTCGTAAAGTAAGGAGCGAATGATGCAAGCATGAAGGCAACTAAATAGTAAAACGAGAAAAAAAAATAAGAGAGAAAGCGAATGCGGTACTGTATGCAAACTGAGTTCCTATCACAATGCAGCAGGCGCCTGTCTACAGAAGAGAGAGAATAATGATTGGGGGAATGACATTTAGCTCCAGACGTCAAGCATTAACCGTGAACGATCCTTCAGAAGTTTCAGCTCAGCTGCACCCTCCTTCTCAGCGCTGCCACCCTTTGCCTCTCCAAGGATACGAGCCAGGGTATCTTCGACGCTCTTGCTCATGCTCTTTGCGTCACCACAAATGTATACGTATCCCTTGCCGTTCAAAATTGCATTTGCAAGTGCTTCACGCTGTTCCCAGATAAGGTCCTGTACATAAATCTTTGATCCGTCGGGTTTGTATGGCGGTTCACGCGAGAAGGCACATTGCATGTGGAATTTACCGCCGAGCTCCTTCTCGTACTCTGGCCATTCTTCCCTGTAGAGGAAATCCACTGTCGATTTGCGGCACCCGTAGAACAGCCAAATCTGGCCCCAGTCAGTAAGAGCTTCGGGTCCGTTCTTCTCAACAGTACGACGAGCCAAAGCAACGCGTTCCTGCACGAAACCTCGGAATGGAGCCACACCCTTGAGAAACATATCAGTAATTTTGTCCTTCTGATAGACTCTGTTGATGGACTTACAGTGCCAGGGCCAACCATGATAACCGGTGTCTTCGGGTTTGTCGGAAGGCGGAAAGTCGAGCGACGCACGTGAATCGGAATCTTGTACCCAGACTCAGCCTTGTATGCGCCTCTGGGACCATCAATGCAGTATGTTGGGGTATTGACATGCGTTGGAGCCGAGGGATCAGCAATTGCCTGTTGGATGACTCCATCGTGTGCATGTTTCAAGCTTAGCAAGAAGTTCGTGCCAACACCGTACACATTCTTCGCAGGTAGGTGCTCTGAAGTAACAGATTGGTACTTAAGGACAACAGCAGTAACGTGAACCGATCCGGGGTGCAATTTCGGGCTTGATGAAATCGAGTAGAATCGGGGCTGAAGGCGGGGCACGCTGGAAACAATGATATCAAAGGGCACAGGCCAAGCTGTCGTGTTCTGCACCGATGGTACAACATGAAGGTCATTGCCCGCAGCCAGTTGAAGGATTTCGCCAATTTTGAGGCATCCGCCTGCAACGATCTTTCCGAATTTCTCCTTGTCAGCATTAAGATCCTTAAGGAACGCCTCAGCTTCTGGCGTAGGCGCGAACTTGGAAAGTGTGCCGAGAATTTGACGACCAGCAACGGCAGAGATGTCAATGTAGTGACGGAGAACCGTGTTGTAGGTAGTCGGGACCGGGAAAGGAACCTTGGCAAGTGCCGGATCAAGAGACTCAATGCCGATAACCTTGTCCTTCTTTTCGTAAAGGCCGAGGGCGCAAAGGAGTCGGTCGACTTCAAGATCAGCGTTGGATGGCCATACACCAACGTGGTCTCCGTGTTGGTATGAAATGCCAGAGCCTTCAATGTTCAGTTCCAAGTGAACACAATTACGGTCGGCGTCCATGGTGAACAACTCGCGGGCGACCGTAATTGGAGCTGGGTACGGGTTCTTGGCATCATGAATACCCTTCGTCTTGGTAAGCGCACGAGCCGAGAGTTCACCGAGATAGACTTTTTCAGGGGTATAGTCTTCGAGTTCAGAAACGACGAAATCAGGTGAATCACCGCCTTGTCCCTCTTCTACACCCATGACCTGAGCAAATGCTTCCCACATACCGTCCTTCCATTCGAGATAGTCTTCTTCCATTGAACGATCGTCATCGCCTTCGCCGCGCTCGCCGATGCGTACTGCACCCATCTCAGATAGCGCAGCATCCATTTTGCGTGCAATAGCATTGTAGTGCTCGTAGGTCTTGTTCCCGAGACCGAAAACCACGTACTTAAGGCCCTCAAGTCGGTGGGCACCGTTTGAGAACTCGAAGTCGGATTCGAAGACGTTTTGAGTCAGCGTGACTGCGTTATCAGTTGGCTCTCCCTCTCCGTAAGTAGCCATGACAAAGATGACGCAACAGTCCTCTGGGACTTGGTCAAGGTTGTCAAAGTCGTATTCTTCCGGGTCACACACGAGAGAGGCAAGTCCGAACTTCTGTTTTGCCTCCTTAGCGAGACGAACAGCATATTCCTCTGCAGTACCAGTTTGCGAACCATAGAAAATAACAATACGTTTTTTCTGGAGTGAATTGTCAGCACAACCGTTCCCTTACGAATATCAGATGGGAGATCGCGACGACATACGCTCTCCTTCATTTTTGCAACGAAATCACGGGGATTGCCACCACCGTTGGCAAGACCTTTGGCGGGTGCTGCGGGTACATTGGAAGCCTTTCCAGATGAGAAAATTTGGTCCTTGAAAAGATAGAGTGCCGCAAGGACTACGCCAAGGCCGAGGATGACCACGTCAGAGGAGGAAGTGGACGCCATGACGGGCTCTGGCGAAGGAGTGAAAGCAGCAGGACGGACACGTAGACTGGACGAGCTGGAGAAGAAATTCATGGGTGAGTGTGAGCCAAGGGGAAGGTTGGGGAAGGATAGGGAGGGCCAACAATACGCACTCTAGTGTTCTTGTACTGCCGGGAGTTAAAGTGTTGGGGAGAGAGATGAGGAGGTCGTCGGAGTAAGGAAGCAGACTCCCGCAATCGTGTCACTTATCTGCACTCCTTACCTAAGCAACTCTAATTTTTCGTCCCTCTCGGCTTTTGCTTCCTCGTGTTTCACGCACAAATCATTCCACTTGCCTCCTTTCAGAATCTTCAGGTGGACATCCTCCACTCTGCACACTGTTCCTAAGCTGACCTGAGTGTCTGTTACTACATAGATAGTTTTGTTGTAACTTCCCACTGGTTGAAGAGCACATGAACTGAAATCTGAATACGGGGCCTCGCACACCCCGATACGTACTGTATTTGTGTCAGCGAGCGGAGATCCCACCGTGTCGACCCGATATCAACGGCATACGGCCGCGACAATGCCACTCTCACCGCCCGATGATGCCCTCAAACCAATCCTTCTCGCTCTCCGAGCCCACAATCCGACCCTCGGGATAGCAAAACTCCACACAAAACTCCTGACACAGCATCCAGAATGGGCGGTCAGCGAGAAACGCATCAAAAAGCTCCTCGCACAGGAATCCCGCCCAGGCCCGCCGACACGTCCGACGTCGCAAGTCATTGAGAATTTGAATGTCTCGCGATGGACGACCAAGGTGAAAGTCGTCGAGTACGGAAGCGTGAAGGGCAAAGGTCTAGAAGCAACTCAGGAAATTAAGGTGTGCTGCTTGTACCTTTGATTCCCGCCGGAAGTGCCTACAAAAGCTCAATTTTATTGCTGTTCTGTAGGAGGGCGAGGATGTCTGGAAAGAGGACCCATTTGTCATCAGCCCGAGCTGGTATGACTATTCACACTAAAAATCAGCGCATATATTCACTATTTTACTCTACTTCAGGGATATTTACGACTTGCAAATTGCTTCGCATGCCTGTTTTCACTGCACAACTCCCTTCAACTCATCTACACTCCCTCACTCACTACCATGCCCATCCTCGACGAACCCCGCACTGAGTCAAAATCACCCATGCCCCGCACGCTTCTGTAACCGATTATGCATCACCCGTGCTATGAGCCGACAACACCCGCTTCTCTGCCCTGCAACCAACCCTGCGAGTGTCCCTCTGCTTAACTTTGCACGTTCCCGCGGATGGCTTGCCGCTCACGCGGTCGCCCAATGCATCGCTCGCGTATTGATGGCGTTCGAGCAGGGCAGGAAACAAGATCTTGAAGAGGACCTTCGATTCATTCGGTCTCTTGCTCAAATGAGTATGGATGAGCGGTGGAAAATCATCGAGTAAGCCACAAAGCCAAAGATTCGTTCGTATCGCTTGTATGAAGTTCTTGCTGACCTATCCGCTATCTGCCGAACATGTACTTTTTTTTAGAACATCGGGCATGGAACCAGACCATCAAACATGGAAAACTGCACATACGCTGACGTTACAAGCATTTCACGAACCGTCGAACCCGCGCGACAAGAAGCTGCTCTCTAAAATTATCCGGAAACCACTTCCAGAGGATTTGGTCAAAACGCTGTTTGATTACGATGCTTTTCTTCACGCATTATCGCGAATGGGTCTGAGTACGTACCTACCTCTTCCTTCTCTTATATCTATCTAATCCCCTGTCTTTCATCGCATATTCCCGCGCTCTTTCTTCATTCATTCATTCATATTCCTGACGATATGACTATCTACCCATGACTAGATCTCGAAGCACACGGAGGCCTCTACATCCTCCACTCACACATGAACCATTCCTGCGAACCAAACATCTCCGTCCGTCACTTCGACCAAAGAACAGCACTTTCACGCATTACGATGCGTGCACGCCGGGACATCCAACCAGGTGAAGAACTTACCGTCGCATACGTAGACCCTGCATTACTACTGAGTGCACGAAGACGTGCACTCATACCGTGGGCTTTCGGAACGTGTATGTGTGATCGGTGTGTACGAGAACAGAAAGAAGAGGGAGAAAAGAAGGAGGAGAAGGATCAGGATACCGGAGAGCTCGGCGAGGCTCAGGAAAATGGAGAAGCCGAAAAGTTCCCTGGGCTGGAGGAAGAGCTCAAAGAGGGGCTTGGCTTACTGTAAAATGAACGGATCTGGAGCTTGTAGACTGTACGACTGTGTACATGGTTAAAAGATGCAATTACAATAACATAAAGTTTCTCATCACCTGGTCCTTCGGGCCAGTCTGCCAGAAGTGCGGGTGTACGGCACTGCACCCGACGTTCCGCGGACTAGAATAGCTTCAACATATGTATCTCACGATCGAGGGGAAACAAGAGGTGAGCGAACGTGTCAAGCAGCGTTACCAAACCCCACGTTAACAACCCCTTTACGCATTGACGGTGAACAGAATCAAGATGGGGTTTGATCTTGCAAAGGCTCTGGCTGGGGTTAATTTGAGTAACAAGACTATTTTAGTTACGGGATCAACGTGAGTAAATATATACCTATATCTATAATCATAGCCCTCCCCCCCCCTAAACACCTCATTTACATATTCATTCATTCATTCATTCTAGATCAGGCATCGGCTTCGCCACTGCCCAAATCCTAGTACAAAGAGGCGCCAAAGTTTACCTTGGAGCGCGAAATGCAGAGAAGGCAGCATCGTGTATCGAGCGGATTGAAGACTCTTTGGCTTTGGCAAAATCTTCATCTCCTGCAAAAGACGGAGAGACAAAAGGACAGGCAATATTCCACCAAGTTAATCTGGATGATCCGAAAGAGGCAAGGGAATCGGCAGGAGCGTTCTTGCAGAAGGAAGAGAGATTGGATGTCCTTAGTAAGTCCTTTAATGAACCGTCACTCATTTGTCATGAAGCTGATATGTGAATTTGTTCTGAAGTTAACTGTGCTGCAGTGTATGTCCGATGCCCTGCTACAATATTTCACGTCTTAACATTCTTCCTTTCGGATTTTTTTTTTGAATTAGGATAATTGAAGATTTCCAAATCGGCGCGAACGGGATTCAACACCTTATGAACGTCAAGTAAGGCTTGGGATATACCAAATTACCAATGTCGTATTTTAGCCTTTCGCTGATGGAATAACTTGAACTTGTGGGGATACTCAGTTACTTCTCTACACTCATCTTTACAGAGTCACTCCTTCCCCTCTTGAAGAAGACCGCAGAACAACCAGGATCCGATGTACGCATTGTTAATGTATGCATACCCAATGCCATTTACAGTTGATCAGGATAATGATATGCAATTGCCCCTTTTTTTTTTGCAGGTGTCTTCTGACGGACACCGGATGCTTCCGAACGGCCTTCACTTCAAGTCCAAAGACGACTTCAACGTTAATTACGGTAACAGTTTCATGCAATCAATGAAGCGATACAGTGAGTTACGTCTCTTTTACAGCGGATGGACGTAATGTTTAATATTTGCAGGCGTCTCAAAGTTGATAGAGATCCTTTGGACAAGAGAGTTACAGCGCCGCTTAACGGAAGAGGGTACCAATATAATTGTCTTGGCCGTACATCCAGGAAGCGTGCATACTGGTCAGAAATTATCTCTATTTTGCACATAAGTAATCAAGCTGACTCCTGTACAGAAAATACTGACATGACAGTAACCCGCTTCAAATGGCCTATATCCACTCTACTCCTCACCCTCGTCCGACTCACCTTCATGAACGTCCGTGACGGAGCAGGGACGCTCATCATTGCTGCCGTCTCTCCTAAAGTACGAGCAGAGTCGGAAAAGTACAAGGGCAGATACCTCACGCCGATTGGTAAATTGACGAAACCTTCGAAACAGGCGCAGAATAATGAGCTTGCGGCTGAGTTGGTGAAGACGACTGTGGAGCTAAGGAAGGAGTGGGGATTGTGATGAGATTTTTTCTCTTGCGTTATCTGAGACTGTATAAGTCTATTTTTTGTCTTTCGAGTTGTCCACAGGGCTTCTCTGTTGCCGGATATAAGTAGCATTATGTGTTGCGTTAGCTTTGGGACCATATTGAGCTAGGTGATAATGCATATTCCTTCCGTTTGGTAAAGTAAAAATAAAATAAAATATTTCATTTTGATTTTTAAGTTGTACTTTGATCAAATAAAATATATTATATATACATTTACTAAGCATTTATTTTGTAATACTACTGAGACCTGATAATACTGTATGCCTACTACTAAAACTTGGTCTTAAAGCTTAGTATAGATGCTCTGAGACTTTTATCTTGTATGCGTATAATCATTGTCACTTCTGAGCCTTTGGCTCCTGCGTCCTGCCTGCCAATGTGTGCAGCAGACATTACAATTTTGGTCACCAGGGTCCTTCTATATATGGTAAGGAAATTTGTGACTGTGACATAACAAATTCGTCTCTCCTACCTTTTGATACGGCATCATGATGTATCTCACGGTTGGGAATGAACGGGAAGTGAGCGAACGTGTCCAGCTCTAGCAACGTTATCAGACCCCACGTTAACTGCCCCTTTACCTGCTTACAGTCAACAGAATCAATATGGGGTTTGATCCTGCAAAAGCTCTGGCTGGAGTTGATTTGAGAAGCAAGACCATTTTAGTCACTGGATCAACGTGAGTAAACCCATATCCATAATCGTATAATCATAGTTAACCCCCTTAACACCCCAAAAATATCTACATATTTATATATTCATTTACTCTAGATCAGGTATTGGCTTCGCCACTGCCCAAATCCTAGTCCAAAGAGGCGCCAAAGTCTACCTCGGAGCGCGAAACGCGGAGAAGGCAGAGGCATGTATCAAGCGGATTGAAGATTCCTTGACAAAGTTTCCTGCTTCTGCTAAGGAAACGGAGGAAAAGGGACAAGCGATATTTCACCAAGTTGATCTGGATGATCCAAAAGAGGCAAAACAATCTGCAGAAGCGTTTTTGCAGAGGGAAGAGAGGTTGGACGTACTTAGTAAGTCCTTTAATGAACCGTCACTCATTTGTTGTGAAGGCTGATATGTAAATCCAATTTGAAGTTAACTGTGCTGCAGCGTATGCGTAATATTTCTCTACAGTACTTCGCGCCTTATCGTTCCTGTGAATTAGGACAATCGAGGACTTCCAGATCGGCGCAAATGGGATTCAACACCTCATGAACGTTAAGTAAGTCTTTGATAACAACGGCATGTCCTACTCTATTGCTAATGAAACAACTCATGGGATATTCAGCTACTTCTCCACACTCATCTTCACAGAGACACTCCTTCCTCTCTTGAAAAAGACTGCAGAGCAACCTGGTTCTGACGTGCGCATTGTTAATGCACGTACATTCAATACCATTCCCGCTTGTCGAGGTACTGAAATACAATGGTATTTCTGAAGGTGTCCTCAGACGGACACAAATTCCTTCCAAACGACCTTCACTTCAAGTCCAAAGACGACTTCAATGTTAATTACGGCAACAGTTTCCTGCAATCATGGAAGCGGTCTAGTAAGTCTTGCACCTTTTTACATTGAGGGAGCGTATTGTATCCAATGTTTACAGGCGTTTCAAATTTGTTGAGGATCTTGTGGACGAGGGAGCTACAGCGCCGCTTAATTGAAGAGGGTAGCAGCATTATTGCCGTAGCTCTGAGTCCAGGGTCCGTGCATACTGGTAAGAAAATAAACCCTTCCGTTATTTCGTGCATATGCAGATGGGCTGACCCTCATACAGAAAACACTGACATGATAGTAATTCGCTTGAAATGGCCTATATCTACGTTATTCTTCGCCCTTGTCCGACTCACCTTCATGAACGTCCGCGACGGAGCAGGGACGCTCATCATCGCCGCCCTGTCTCCCAAAGTGCGAACGGAGGCGGACAAGTACAAGGGTGGATACCTTACGCCAATTGGTAAATTGGGGAAACCGTCGAAACAGGCGCAGAGTGCTGAGCTTGCGACTGAGTTGATGAAGACAACGGAGGAGCTTAGGAAGGAGTGGGGATTATGATGAACTTTCTCTTTCTCTTACTTTCTAGTTTTGGTCTGGATATTTACTTTCTTCGTCTTTAGGAGATGTTCATGGATTTTGTTTGTTGCTGGATGTAACATTATGCATTGAATCTTTAGGGACTACGTTTAGCAAAGTGAGAATGCATGGTTGACCCATAAACAACATGAGATACAACTCAAGCCCACACACAGTTCATCTGGCATCTTTTATACAGGAACTAAAGATGAACGAATCAAGAAAACAGAGGGGACTCCCCGACATAGATTTTCGTGGACTGTAAGTGACGGATATAATACTGCTACAACGCATATTGACATATCGCAAAGGAATGAAAGGGAGATTAGGTGTATTCACCTACAACATTATCGTGATCCGAGTCTACAAAGAGCCACCAGATTGTCTTGAGTTGTAAATGACCAACAGAGCTAAAAGATGCACTCAACCGGAGCAATCGCTGCTTCATCCTCTTCTTATGCAGCACAAGGTCAACCAAAGCGCGCTTCTTACGCGTCGCAACTCCAGCCGGAGGCGGCTTCAGGACCTGAAGCTCGACAATATCGAGGCAAAAAACATAGTCTCCCTGAATATCGAATCTACTGATAGAGAACTTGGCGTGGACGACGGCACCAAGGAGCTTCAATTCGTATTGCTGAGGCAAGATGAATTCGAAGTCTCTGTCGAATGCAGGAAGTAGATTGATGTAGTGAGAATGGTCGAAGCGGTCTGCGACTCGATGCCAGTCTGGGTCGCAGGGCCAGTTCCTTATCTGTGTCAACTTATTTACGTCGCTTTCGACTAGTAGTGCCATTATTTTATCACTATATGCGTTGTCAAAAGAGAAAAAAAAACTCACCACCAAGTACCACGTCTGCAATCCCTTCCGGTTCATCAATGGGATCCTCGTTTAGTTCCCCTGAAGGTTCGACACCGCCGTCTGAGCTACCTAAACTGCCTCCTCCACGTAGTATTGTGGCCTTTTCGCCACGCGAGAAACCTTCATCGTCTCTACGCTGCAATAATGAAAGCTAAAACAATAGAGTATAAAGGTATACTCGGGCACAACTCACGGATATCAATTTGTGATTGAGCGTAAAAACATTTTTCTTTGTTCGATATGGGCTCCAAATTTTCGTATCAGCCGAAAACTCCGTCGTAGCCTCGATGATCTTCTCCAATGTCGCTCTGTATTTCGCCCAGTCTTCTTTGGCTGTCTCAGTATCTAGCACGTCTCTGAGAGGTGCCAATGAAGCCTTCAGCCTAGTCTTCAGAAATTTTTCTTGTTCTTCGCGTTTCGGCGGATTGGCTCCTGTCGGCTTGAATGGTCCCTCAGGTCTGAGGTACGTGGTTTTTCTAACAATCCGACCGAGGATACTGAAGTGCAACACGTGGTCAGACTGGCTGTCGACAGCAACGGCATCGAATTGCGTGTCATCTATTGCTTTGAAAGTACAACGTTGCGGAATAGAGTCGAATTTCGTAAAGTAGTTAGGATCGTTCCGGATTTTATTGACTAGGGCTGTGAGTTCCTCATCTGAGAGAGGCATTTTGATGAGACAGAAAATAACAGGATGATGGATAGGCCACAACCTTTGAGAAGCCGTCACAGGGGACTAACCAGTATGTTTAGGACGGTTGATGTCGCATTAGATAGCGATATTCTTGAAATCTATAAGAATCCGGAATACGAGCTGAAGGTCAGAAGCAGCCGAGATGACCGAAAGAGGAATTAAAATCAGATTCAGAAGGTGAGAAGGTGATGCTTCACGTGACCGTGTTTCTGTCTTTGAAGAGGCATTAAACCTGAACAAACACTCAAAATCAGCATTCGTCAACATTATGCCTGACGACGAGCAATCATTCTTTGACAAAGAAAGAGACCGTCTATCTAATGAAATCGCAGCAGTAAGTAAATCACTCAGGTGTCTCGTGCTCCTGTCTTTGCTGACCCATTCCATGCTCAGAATTTCGAGCACCTTCTCACCTCATCGAATCTTCTCAACCGCAAGCTCGAAGAAGTCCTCGGCATGACAAAAGAATATGACACGATAGCCGCTCTTTGGTCTCGTTTCCATGCGCTCATGCGTGCTCAAGGCGGCGCTTCCGATGATAATACAAATGGCAATGTAAACGAGAGCCTTGTTGTCCCTCTCCACGATACGACGGTTATGCCGAACGTCAACGCTCCTTCGGGACTCCCTGGTACTGGAGGATATACGTTACAAGCCCCACCATCTGCGAGGAAGACGGGTGCTTAAGCATTATCATCCGCGAAGTTCCAGAGATATCAAATTTGGCATTGGTTGCTTCAGTTTCCTCGAATCCGTTCGCTTGGATATCGAACAGCCTGGCATCCAACTAGATCTTCGTGCTCAAGTGGCTGCTTCCTGCCTAGCCAAATATGAGATTGCCGAATGATAGGGCACTTCGCGCATCGTGCATACCATACCCGCGTTATCATCATCTACGCAGGATATTTAGACCAGTGTCGGGGACTCGTGTCTGGAGCCGTACTTCGTATTGTAATTTTAGCCGCCAGATGCTTCAGCAGCATGTCTTCAACTCCCGCAAGCAAATGTAACAGATCAAATATGGGAAATAATAGTTTATATACCAACTTGCAAGTACACAGTACAAAATGGAATTTGCCAACTACAACAACATACAGACTACCATATCATTGGAAATTGTCTCACAAATTACTCTGAATACCAGATACAAGTAACCCGCCTGCAAGGTATAAACATCACATCACATCACACCAACCTTCACTGATCCGCCCAAGACGCGACCTGTTATGAGCAGTTATTAATTTGCGTAGGATAGACGGCATCATGAAAAGTAAATTACCCATGAAAAGCCAGAGAACTCTGCCTGATCCTGTGCACTCAGTTGTGTGTGCACTGGCGTCAATGTTGGCTGCTCGCGCGTGAACTCTTCATCGAAGTTGCTTGTATCTGCGCTTCCTTTCTGTTTACATGATCAAAATAATCAATATACGCATCTAAAGTCTCAGCGTGTTGGGTGTCTTACAATAGTTGGACGGTATGGTGGTTCAAACTTCTTATTCATAACACCGATCCAATCGACATCCTTGAAGAAGGGATGCGCCTTGATTTCCGCAGCGTCACTTTCTCCAGAGCCTAGACGTCGGTTTGGATCCCGGGTTAACAGCTAGTTGTTGGAAGAGATTAGGTCCGGCGTTGACACAAGAACTTTGACCAGACCTTTTGCAAAATAGAGACTGCATCACGAGGCATTGTTATTGGGTATAGTGGCTCGTCTTCCAGAATCGCGTCGAAGATTTCGTCTTCATCGTCCCCTCGGAAAGGTGATTGGCCAAGTAACATTTCATACATTAGCACGCCGAATGCCCACCAGTCTACTGCTCGGCCATAACGTTGTTCCAGTAGAATCTGTAGTGGACTTAGACCTGTTCAATTGCATATGAGAAACCGTAAAGCCTACCTCAGGAGCCATGAACTCAGGAGTACCACAGAATGTACTCGTAGTGCTACCGAACCACATATCTTCCTTACACAAACCGTAATCAGCGACTTTGATATGACCGTCAAGTGTAAGGAGGATGTTATCAAGTTTCAAGTCACTTGTGGATGTCAGCAAGGATGAAATATATTCAAACATATTCGTGAATTGACTTACCGGTAGACGATGCCATTTGCATGGAAATATTCCAGTGCGAGCAGGACTTCCGCTGCATAGAATTTCGCTTGCCGGAGCGAGAACTGCTTTCTTTGAATGTGCAACATCAGGTCGCCTCCACTCACATATTCCATAACGAAGTAAACACGTGTCTCAGTCTGGAAACAGGAGTGTAAACCAAGAAGGAATGGGTGTCGCTCCCGCGCAGCGGTTAGGAATACACGCTTCTCTGACCGAGTGCTGGATTCAACTCAGCAAATGTCGACTACCCGGCCATCGGTTACAAATACTTACCTCTCGACTTCATCATTGTCAATAATGAACTCCTTTTTCAACACTTTGACGGCATACAGCTTATTCGTCAATTTTTCCTCAGCAAGCATGACCTTGCCGAAGTTTCCCTTCCCAAGAACTGCGAGGAAATTGAAGTCGTCCAATCCTACTTTCCGCTTTCGTGCTGCTGGTCGAGCAACGTTGTGTGAAATTTGTTGCTGAGCAGGAGGAATGGATGACACGCGTTCAGGTGGCTGTTGAGGGAGAAGAGTCTGACCACCGACGGGTCCGGGAGGGAATGGTTTGGGATATGGCGCTTGCTGCTGCTGATATGGCTATGGGGAATTGGTAAACTTTCTGGTAGTTACTAGATTAAACTGTGTAATACATACTTGAGGGAATCCCGTCGTTGGATATCCATCTGGAGGGGGCTGATATCTTACGGTCTGAACATCACTGTACGGCATGGGCTGCTCAGGTACCCGAGCACCAGAGGGTATCCTTCCTGGAGGCTGAGGAGCCTCGCCTGGAGAATAAGGATATGCTGGGGCTCCTGATGCTGACAGAGGATATACTTGTGGAGGCATCTGGGCTTGAAGATGTTGCTGGGCGGGCGGCAGTTGCTCTGCAGATGAAAGTTGCATGCTGTCCACACTCGTGCGTAAGCCTTCGATAGATGGACGTGTATCCTGCCCGTACATCGCTGGCGGCGTCGGTTGAGGCTGGGGCTGCTCAACCTGTGGTACGGGAATTCTCGCGGGTCGTTGACCCTGCCGACCGGCCGCGGTCCTAGTCGCCTTCACCTTCTGAATCTCTGCAAGTAACTGGTTTGCTGTCTCCATTGACATCCCACAGAAGTCTGGAACGAGATGTGCGCAATTTGCGTGACAAGTAATACCGCATTCAGTGCAACGACGCGCGTTCTTTCGTCCAAGTGGAAGCATATATCCACAGTGACAGCACCAGTTCGCGCCAATGTTCGTGATAGTCTCAAACCTGTGCGGTATACGATGATTGATTTTGTCCTCGTCGTCTTCCTACAAGGACAGGACGATCAATTAACGCAATCAAATGAAGTATGTGTACGTACGCCTGTAGACTTTGATATACACTTTGTCACGACCTTCTCGTAGCATTTCTTATGACATGTGTATCGACAGTCCTCACACTGATAACCTGCAGCATTCAGCAAGAATTCGCTGCAAAATGCGCATAGGATAACTTGATAAAACTGTTTTTGAACGAATTTGTGGCCGTTCATTTCGTGGACTTCACCCTTCCGCTGGCGAACAGCGCCTTGACGCCCAAGTCCACGCGCATCGAGAGGGCGTTTCCGCACATTTTCCTTGACTAAAGGAGACAATTAGGATACGAAGAGCCACAAAGCTGGCAAACTCACTGAAGTTAAGACGAAGCTGGATGGCACCCGCGGGCTCCACAGCAAACCAAGCGTCGATTCCTTCCGGCTCTATCGACATCCTTCCTCCCGGCATCGCTCCGGGGAAGTTCATTGGGTTGTTAAAGTCACCAGAACCTCCGCTACTATGGCTTCCAGAGTATGGTTGGTTGTCGAATGTACTTCCAGATCCGCCCATAGCACCAGCTGCGTCCGCGGTGACCCAACCTCCTTGTCCGGCTTCTTGTTCCACTTTTTGCCTTCGTAGAGCCTCTACCAGATCACTCAACTTAATCCAGAGCATTCCAATGGGCACTGGGTATGGTTCGCTGACTTGCTTATCGTAAATTGTGATCTCTACTTCGTTCGCTTTGTCGACCTCCACTTCGAAGTCTTCGTTCCAGCGATCGGTCCGTGAAGGATGGGAACGAGCACGTTGAGTTCCTTCTACCTTCAGAGAAACATAGGTCTCAATCACTTGTTTCGAGGCAGACCGAGATTTCCAGGAAGTGACAACTGGTGCATGCTCGAGTTCACGAGCCGCTCGAATTGAGACCTGCAGCTTCCCAGATAACGGCCGGGATCGGAGGTTCGCTTTATGACCACCTTCGATAGGAGGTCCATCTAAAGGGCATTGATAAGCTGACTAAATGCGTCGTGAAAGGTACATATATCTCACCTATAGGTTCTTCTTCATCCTCGGCTTCGTCCAGAATGTGTAGAGTCTTGTATCTCTTCAAGGCAGACTGCAGCAATGCGATTTTCTTGTCGCTTTCTACACGTTTCACTTCCGCGTCAGCTCTGGACTTTTTATCACCGTCCGCTTGATAAAGCGTCGACATTTTTGCTATACCCTCTTTATACTGCTTCTCGACCTGAAGTTTAAATTCCAGCTGATGCAACATTTTGGAAATTTTGGCGGTTGTATGAGGTGTATCAGCCTTGATCAAATCAAGATTCGAATACACCTTTGATTTGGGTATACTGCCAGCATCGACAGCGTAAGGTGGGGCCGGGCCGCCAGGAGGCACACCTTCCGGGTACGGCTGAGGAGTCGGCGGAAGTGAACGGTCGCGCGGTGGAAACTGACCCAGTCGCGGCGAAGTTGGCAGACCACCTGGACCGGATCGTGCGGGATCATCGCGGTTCGTCAGCTGCAGCTTGCGAGCCTGCAGCTCCTTGAGAGTGGATTCGAAGTAGGAGAGCGAGCGCTCTGTCTCCTTTATCTTCGCCTCATTGCGCCGGAGGACATCCTGGTTGGGTGTTGCCAGACTCAGGAGCCGGGAGGCTTCGAGGATCTTGCGCTCTGTCTGAATGCGCTTACAGACCTCCTGAATCTTGGAGTCGAGCTCCTGCGACTAGATATCGAGCATTAGCGAGTGTCATCAAGCAAGCTTTGAGACCGAACACGAACCATGGCCGGTAACGAACTAGCGTTTGACCGTCGCGGCACAGGGCGTGAGGTGCTGGGTGATCAAGATGAGTTCGCCCGTACTGACAGACGCGGTAGACGTCACCTGACTTGGGAATATTATCTATCCAGATTTCCAAAAGGAGTAATCCAGTTGCCTTTTATTGACACCAAGGTGTTTGAGCCGTTACTTTCTCTGTCACTAACCACCACTAGTACTACGGAATGCCAGTCGTTCATTATAATTCGCATGTACGAGTTAAACAGGACTATTTCACATTAAAGCTACATGCTCGCCACTCTTTTCTTGTTGGAGAACATTTCACGTCTGCGGCTGTCCAACAGGACGCTATATCGTATGAGCTCAAAAAGCCGCTGCCGTCTTCTGTGGACGTGCTCTCTCACTCAGTCATGACTTTCATTGTATCCGCAACTTTAAATGGTCGAAAACTAACTAGCCAGGATCTGAAACAGTCTATTATGACTCGGCACCTTATTCACATACTTCACAGCGTAAGTCTTAATGTCCAATCCCACTCCATCAGTACTCATCTTGCGTTTAATAGAACACCGCCGAACTAGGACTAGATAACATATCGCGTGCATATATTGACGAGAACGATGATCTCGTCAAAGGTCAGTGACTGCAGAAGTTTGCGTTAGAGATTCTCAACATGTCGCACTTAGTGGATATCACGCCTCAGCGTTTCGTACCTTTCGAGAGCACGTCACCGATCACACTCGTTTCTATACACCTAACTTATCACCTCAAGACTATGGAAGATAGTTATTACACCTCACTCGCTACGCCGGATCCCGAGATTAACTTAGATCTACTAAACCAAGCTATGGATAAATTAATGGCTTATCATATAATAAAGTGAGCCTTCTTGCTCTAACGTATGACGGTATGGTTGTGATATTTGACTGTGCACTAGACGTTACCCCCTAATTTTTGGACCATGGGGAGAGGTGAGCGCGTATCCTTGACTATATGCGCGTGGGATAACGGCGGACACTTCTACAGAGACTAGATCGGGAGAAGGTATACTTCCGTTCCATCGCGCTCAGTTTACTGTCAATGATCCACCGTTCTCCAAATGACGAATTTCGGGAACAAGTCAAACGGTATTTGAAGGTAGCACGCTGTAAAGCTGGTGTATTCAATACTCATTTCTTGCTAGATTCTGCGCAAGCGTCTTCGGATGTTAGAGCTGGATGCCATCTCTAGCCTCGAGGAATGCTGTACACGATTGGCAGAATGCGATATCTCGTTGGAGAGGGGGGTGCCCGAAAGTCGTTCGGATGAAGACGTCATCAGCGGTTCATTGAGTCAACTCTTGAACATCTGTCTTCGCCCTCCACTTGTTCGCGTGCGTATTTGACAGACGAATATTCTCTTCTGCGCATAAAGATGCAAGATCTGACTTCTCGCAGCTGAAAACCGTACCGAAAAGCGCCATTCCACATGGGAGTGACGAAGAAGCACTGTGAGCGGCTATGGCTACAGACTAGTGGGTGTTGAAAAACGTACTGACATATCATGTTCCAGGTCAAGACAGTTCGCAGAACAAGACCCCGAAATATTAGACATACCAACAATGTACAAGGACGACGACTATTTCGATTCCGATTCAGTTCAAGATGACGAAGATGCTCTGTACTGTTCTGAGCCTGAAGAGAAAGCTGCAACACCATCAGAAAGGAACTGCCCATTCATATCCATATCTCGGCCGTCAGTTCTCCCAGAAGTCCTTTTCACTTCTCCTGACGGGACGCAAGACTCCGGAAAGTGTTCTGAAGTAGTGAGGGAACATTACTTTTACCGCTCTTCCCTTCTGTGCTTCTGACGTTAAATTATATCTCTAGAAGTCACCGAAGGCACACGACACGATCTTTCATGCTCAAGACCTAGGACATTCTTACCCCTATACGGACTATCTAGGAGACCGCTTTCAGGAGGTCACTCCTTCATCTAGCGCTGAACAGCAAGCAGAGACATGCTCATATCTCTCGGATACTGACTCTGACTCACTCAGTCTCTCCTTTGTGGATATCAACCATGCTTCAACTCTTAGCTCTATGGACGTCGAAACGGAACCGGACAACAAGAATGACTGCTCATACTCTGGGTATAACTCTGAAGGACAGGGGACTGGTGCTTCCAGTGTACATTGCAAACATCTATACGTGGATAAGCACCCTATTCCCACTGACATCTCAGCTGCCGACCTCTCGAGTTCCCAAAGCTTCTCATGCCCATCCGGCGCGACACAGTTACCGCCATTCTTCTTGACTGCTGATCAGGAACGTCTGAACAATGGCAGTGCATTTGTATCTCCCGGAACTGCCCAACGTGAGGAATTCACTTCCTCCACGCCTGCTTCTCCCGTCTTCGTCTACAAGCATACACTCACAAACACAATCAATCTACCACACTCTTCTCTTCTCTCTAACTCTGCTCCGATGGCCGACCTTCCGACCCCTTCTACCTCCCCGCCAGATGACCACGACAATTATACTCGGCGCCTAGATTGCGTCGGGGAAACAAGGGATAGTGCATGGGCTGCTAAGGCGGACCAAGAAGCTTATCCGTCTCTTCAGTTAGACTCACATGAATCGTACCCTTCGTCCGGTGATGTGCGTTCCTTTGCATTCATGGGGAATTGCATAGAGTCAGGCGACCAAATGGACTACCCAGAAGGGTCACCGCTGTGCACGGCTTTAACATCTCCGGATGATATACATCACGGAGTATTCAACTCTATCAGTAATATTGATTCCGAGTGTGCTTGGAGCGACAATATTGACCTCGACATGGAATACGACAGTGGATATGAGGAGTGTGGTTATTCTCGTGAACCTCAAAACAATGGCTCCGGGGAGCGATGCGGCGCGATGGAGTACTCGGACCCGGAGATACTTGATGCTTCGGAGGATGAGCGGGAAGGGGAATACGAGTGGGGTATACTTGTATGAAATACTCAGGATGCCGGACGGACGAATTTGTTAGAGTTCTCTTAGTGAATGGAATGGATCAGTAGATATTCATAAGCACAGCGCTAGCGTGAAAAGGAAGCGATGACGCGACCCTGACTCTATTTACGAGATTACATAATCCGGAGCATGACCTTCACGACGAGCGTCGATTTCCGTACTTTGCCTTGAGCCATCACTTATAACCCAGCCAAGCTTCGCATTCGTCGTCTCCCGCATCGTCTGCATCGTCACACAAACACTACCCGTCGTCGTCGCCTTTCACAACGCTCGCCTCGCGCAGTCCGATCGACCGTCTTTCCTCCTCCCGTCAGCCATCGTATCTTCCGCGTACAATGCTTCCTCACAAGAAAAAGATTGATATCAGCGTAAGTCATCTACATCCCAGCTGGGCTGCGGGACGTCGCAATGTACATTGCACATGCCATTGCATCCGGATGTGTAGCAACAAGCATACGACGTTGCGGTGTCTCGGGCCAACTTGTCCATCTTTGAGGGTATTGAAGCTCATGACATCCTTTCAAATCATAGACCCTGACAGAGGAGGAGAGGAAACTCTTCAGTCTCTATGGGAAGTTACCAACCCACAAGAACGTTTTGACCAAGATCCAGAAGGTACGTGGTTTATCCGTCCATTCATGAATAGTAATTCACATTCGTAATTTGTTGTGGTGCACAGGACCGGAAGTACTTCGACTCAGGTGATTACGCTCTGTCCAAGGCAGGCATTGCACCCGAAGAGGCGGTCGGCACGGCCATCCCCAATCCTCAGAAGTACGTTTGGATTTTACTTTGCTCGCAAGAGTCTAGCCATCGTTGAACTGACTGCAATCTCATCAGTATTCCTCATGCATCGTCGCCACCGACTTGCCAGGGTTTATCCATCTCTCCTACCAATTCTACCAGTCCTGTGAAGGAGAGCACTCTTGTGGCTGGCAGCATCCGGGGGAGCGACGCCACGGCTGATGATTCCTAGTGAACGTTGCATGCCGACACGTTACTGCTTTCTTTTCTGTGGAGCACTAGTATGCCCGACCAATTGTTATATTTGTCACCGATTCCTAACTGTTAGTAATTCCACACACCACTTATTTACCGCCTTGCCATACGGATGGTCTGCGCGTTCCTAGTCCATGAAATTTTTCTTGAGATCCGGATGGCGGGGCTGTGTTCGCTGTTCGCTTCATTCCAGCCTAGGCCTCCGATGACTCGTGTACTACATATGTTGACTTTTTGTACTGTGCATCACACACATGCGCTGGTTAATGTTCGAGACTCTTCGAAACATGCACTTTGGAGCGCTACCGTCAGAATGCGGGTACCCACCAAACCAAATCAGATCTCGCACTTACAACAATGGGCCGTTGTACTCTTTTGGAGTGTGGATCTTAATTCCAATTTCAATTCGACTGCTGCGGTACTGAAGTCTGACCGGAAAAATTAAGCATCTCGATCCTTAACTCACGTCTGTTTGAAATGCCTATCTTTAAGTCTATAAACCGAGCAGCGTTGCTCGGCTCAATTGCAGATCCAAAGCACTGTACAAAACCCACGTGACCACATTATGTTTCTTTTCCCCAGTTTACATTATCGCCTGCTTCAGTTGATTCAAACGTCACTCCTGTTCAAACTCACAGTATCCTCTTATTTGATTTGTGCTGACGTCATTCAGAGCATCTGTGATACAATTCAGGTATTCTTGTAACTTCTTGTGGTGTGAGGGACAGCAGAAGGACTTGCTGATGGTTGCAGATTTGCTAGCCTTTCACAGTGCCGAGCTGTTCCTCTCTCCGGATCACTACTCTGCTTATCCCTGCTGACCTACTTATGAGCTCTGCAAATACTTGGCCAACAGCATGCCTCACTCAAGTGTATGACTACAGGCTTGTGCATTGCACCTTATGCGCACTGTGAAGTTGCTTCCTTGTTTCAATACTCAGATAGCTATGTAGTGCCAGGCATACTTAGGATTAATATGCAGGTAGGTACCAGAAGAATTCCAGGAGTTACAATTTCCCGATCAAATGGCCTCCTACTAGAGAGTGGCGCATTATTAAAGAACTAACGAAGGCTATCGCTAGATTCTATATGCAATGAACGAAGGCGCAAGATACTGCCTTGCCCGATTGTGCTTGCGTTGACTTTGCTGCGGCAAATCCAAAGATGTAATAACAACCGATGTAAGTAGCTTGTAGCTTGCTCTGCAATGTTAATATGAACTAAACGTTTCACACCCATACGCCACTTGCTGCTGCACTTAATACTATCTCTGGTCAGTGCCAAGTAGTGAGTCTGCTGGGAGCAATGCTGCTATTATCAGTATAGAGTGCCCTTATTCGCATATTCACCGAGTCTTCTTCAGCTCTAAATCCTAATATCCCGTCTATTTGATGCAGTCTTCTTCCTTGCCGATGGTTTGCAGTGTATTGCTGTTCTATTAACGCTATCAGAATTTGGTAAGGAACGACTCCTACTATTCGTTTCAGAAGTGGGGCACCTCCAATTTCAATGCGTTGCACTGATTGCGCTAATACTTAAGCATAGGAACTCTCCGGATCAAAACGCTTTGAAACTTTGCATCTCACAGCACGGTCGTCATGGTTATAAAAGCAATTCACGTAAGGAGGAGTCCACTACAATCAATCAACTACTAAAATGTCTAAGGAAAGCAGGCGTAGTACAACTGGAAATGCGAAAGCAACTCCCGAACAGATGCTTAAGAAGTACGAAGAAAATCTAAAGAGGGGAACTCTCGGCGACTGTAAGTCGATAGATCATCATGCTCTCAGGACCTGAGTTGTAACACCATCCCACACAAGATATGGAGATGTCGTTTGGTAAAAATACTGGTATTAAGATTAAGAAGGGAGAACATGGCTTTACAGCAATGCCAAAGTCAGGTAAGTAGTCTGAAGTTCTTGCTGTCATACACATAGATTATAACCTATTACTCTATAGGCTGGAAAGGGTGTATATTTGATGGAAACTGCACCGAAAAATCGTATCTTGACAGTCTACCAGTGGGCGAAGGTGCTTCTGAAGAAGAGGCAAAAGCATACTTGCACAGATCTATTCTGATGAGGTACCAAAACCATTATTCTGCCTTCCACGACGGCAGAGATAGCACAATGGACGAGATTGCGAGTTATCCCGTAGCCCTGCTACATAGCTATGATACAGCAGTACGAGCCGCTCAAGAAGATCAATCAAAAAGAGGATAATCGCTGATTGTGTACAAGATAGGAATATCTTTTACTGCCTTTTTCATAAGTATTGTCACACTTGATGATTCATCATTTTTTGTCACAAAAGTAACCAAAACAAAAAAATAGCTATTTCTCACTCAATTCTGCACAGAATTCAGTGAATATTTGACATAAATTCATGTTTTTTAAATATGCTTCAAAAAGACACTTTAATTATTAAATTTGAGCAAGATTTGACTGAGTTATAGTGAAAATACACTGGTTTTCATGTTTT
>NW_006760403.1:579229-579802 GCF_000271605.1 Fomitiporia mediterranea MF3/22
TTACTTTTGTGACAAAAAATGATGAATCATCAAGTGTGACAATACTTATGAAAAAGGCAGTAATATCTTCCCACGAAAGGCATCATGTAGCAATATTGCTGCTTACTCAACACCTCACCTTATACTATAACGATGACTACTTCCATCCATATTTCTGCCAAGGTAGACATAGTCAACATTGACACTGAGCACTGTTTCACAACTTCTAATTGGGCATTCTTGAGTTCTAATTCTTTTTTGTCTTGTTAAAATAGGAAGCAGCATCCAATCTTATTAGAAATCTGCAACGTGGTAAACCCCAAACGTTCTCACCTTTTGGATGCAAAGAAGTATGTACACTACTTATTCCAGTAGTAGTACATGCCCTTTTCTCAATGCATCCAATAAAAATCTGAGGATAAGTTTGCTTTGGATTGTAAGTGGTGCAATGCAAGAGTCGCTGTGCTTGGAAAGTACATGTAACTAAAGCTGCATACTCGAGATAGGTGTGGAAGCACCCAATGTCCAGGAACCTACTGTGTCCATCGGAAACATTGACATGGGCCAAGGAAGGAAGACAGAGCACAGCAGGGG